>NW_026517291.1:600000-787078 GCF_026319265.1 Colletotrichum chrysophilum | reverse complement strand
GGGGGGGGGGGGGGGGGGTTCTGTGGATCCTTGGTTTTTAGTTAATGAGAATTTTTCAAAATGCGAAAATAGCAACGGCGGACGGAGCGGAGTGTAAATGAGTTCGTCCGATCCGGAAATGTGTTGTGGTGAGCGAAGGGGGAGAGGAGGGGTGGCCCGGCTTTGGTGGTGTCTCGGGAGCGGTATCGGGGCGGGGTAAGCACGCCGGAGCCGATTGTCTACCGCGACCGAGACGGGAGAGACAGGGGCACGGATCCCGAGGGTTCCACGTACGTTCAGTTCAGCTTGTCAGACACCTTTCTGCTTGCCGCACAAGGCATTCGATGGTGCGTTCTCGGGAAAACAGCCCGACAGGCGGGAAGAAGAGCTAGGTGAAGCCTGGCAACGTGCCACGAGGCCATTCAAGTGGTATTCGATCTCTCAGGATTGAGTTCACTTCATCCCACAATGTCCGGCGGCGCCAAAGACATCCACTCGTGACATGCAGCAGCCGAAGAGCATCGGCGAAACACGCCGGACGACATGACTGAAGACTGAAGACTTTGGCTTGGCGCTGTAATTGGGAGAGGGAGAATGGGGGCTGGAAACTTCAAGTGTCTCCGGTGGTCACTTGTTTGTACTCATGTCAGACAGCACTGACAGCGACAGCACACACACAGCACTTAGAGTGGCTCCACCCCCACAAGCCGGTCTTTTGCTCGCTACCCCTCCATCGTCCCTAAAACTCCCCGGAACACTAACAGACACGAAGAACCGGTGATGGACAAATCACCACCCGCCATTCCACCTTCGACTCGGCAACGTTCAATTATTAGTGCGGCTGCCGCCTTGCTTCTATTCGCCCCGGGACCATCCCAGCCGGCATGCCGCTGGGCTGTTATGCATATCAACGTCTAGTTGTGGACGAGGTTTCACAGCAACAGAGGACCGTCTACTGCGAAGCAACAGGACAAAGACGGTAAAGCTCCAAATTGGTCCCTCCCCCGCCGTGCTTCCGGCTTCCCGCCCGGCCAAATGCGGGGGGAGAGGCACGCGGGCCAAGCAAAGGGACCAAGCCAGCCCCCGTGGACGAGCTGAGCCATCCCGATGGAACGGTAGATGCACTCGGGGTCGTTCTTCTCTGCTAGACTACTACTTCGAACGACTGGTCTTGGCGGGTGTGGTGGTAATCTGCGTTCGATCCGAAGAAGCCTGGAGAGAGTGGTGACAGACAGCGTGGTGGTTGCGCTGGGGGGGGACAGGGAGGGGCCGAGTACGAGCGCGACGATCGATGCGCAGCCGAGCGGGAGCGTTTGAGATGACGGTCTGCAAGCCCGACTAGCCCTGCCTCTCGCCCTACTGCTCTTCTCTGCACATGTTTCCCATAAGTTGGTTGCCTGGGGGGGGTTATAATTGGTTTCTTGTGCGGTTATTTCATATGCAGCTTTAATCCCAGCCCTCCCTTCACTCATTTTCCTTCTTCCAAGGCTTCCCACCCTTCATACTAAAGCGTCCGTGTTTCACATCCCGCAAGACTTCACAGAATCACAAAAAGGACCACGTCGACACCATGTTGGTCAACGGTGAGGCCCAGCGCCCGAATGGCGTGTACTCAAGTCCCCTCGTCGGCGAATATCCTCATCCCCTCAAAATTGCCATCGTAGGCGCCGGTATTGGAGGTTTGAGTGCCGCAATCGCACTTCGACGACAGGGTCACCAAGTGGATGTATGAAATCCCATGGTCCTCACGCACCTCGTTTGTGAGCTAATCGCAGAATAATAGCTGTACGAACAATCAAGACTGAACAGCGAGACCGGTGCGGCGGTACATCTGGCGCCCAACTCAAACGGACTGCTGAGACGATGGGGCATCTACGCCGAGACGTTTGGTGGCAACCCGGCGGATCACTTCAAGGAGCGAGACCAGAACAACAAGGGCGGCTTCGACGTGGACATCACCAAACATAAAGGCCAATGGCAGCATCCGTGGCAGCTGGTTCACCGTGCCTATCTCCACAACGAGATCCGAAGTGTGGCTACTGCGGAAGATGGTGTTAGCACCCCGGCCAAGGTGCATGTTGCGTCTAAGATAGTTGGCGCCGACCCGGAGAAGGGCACTCTTCAGCTGGAGGACGGAACGACGATCCAGGCGGATGTCATCATTGGCGCTGACGGCATCTACGTGAGTTTCAATGAGCCATCGTTCTTGAGCAACAGACTAAGATCATGTTCAGTCCAAGACGAGGAAATACGTGACGGGCACCGACCCCAAGCTGTTCCGCTCAGGCAAGGCGGCTTTCCGTTTCCTCATTCCCCGGGCCGTCGTCGAGGAGGACCCCGTCACCGCTCCCCTCATCGACAAGCACAACCAGCTCGGTATCTGGTTTGGAACAGACAGACGCATCGTCATTTACCCCTGCAACGACAATCAGCTATTGAACTTTGTGTGCATTCACCCCGACGCCGAGTCTCACGCAACAGCTAGTGACGGTATGCCCTGGACGTCACGTTTGTCTTTCAAGTACTAACACACTTCAGAGTGGAACAAGAAGGGCTCAATCGAGCAACTTCTAAAGGTCTATCAGGACTTCGACCCGGCTCTTTTGCAATTGATCAAGAAGGTGCACCCAGATGAAGTGAATGTCTGGCAGCTACTAGACATGGACCCAATGGAGTCGTGGACAAACGGCAAGCTCGCTTTGCTGGGAGACGCCGCCCATCCCTTTACTCCTCGTACGTTGAGATTCTTGACGATATCTGAGATATACTAACAGTCAGAAAGACCAAGGTCAGGGAGCAGGCCAGGCCATGGAAGACGGCGCCGCCCTGGCGGTCGTGCTTCCCAAGGGAACTTCTCCTGAGGACGTACCGGAACGACTTCGCCTCTACCAACAAATCCGCTTGACCCGTGCACATGCCATCCAGGAGTATTCCCGTCAAGCAGGCAAGGACAGAATTCCAGGTGCTCCACCAGCTGTTGAGAGTAAGTCGACCCTCCAGACGACATGTCCCACGATATGCTCACGAAGTCTCAGTGAACACCTACCAAAACTACAACTTTGGCCACGACGAACACGACCACGCAACTAAGGTCTACAACAGATGGCTGTGGTCAAAGAAGAAGGACCTCTACTGGCGCATGCCCGTCGGTTACGGTCCTTTCCCAGGTCCTCGCCAGGATACTTTCGGCCGTCGACAGCCCGGAGACATTGAGCGCACATTCACCACGATGTCCGTCAAGTTCCTCACCTCGCGAACCTTCCTCGAGACCATTCTCCCCACCGACTCCTTCCGCTTCAAAGCCCCAGGCACCGTCTGCGCCGCCTCTCTCTCGGTCACCAGGCTGAACAACATGTCCTGGCTCGGCGGCGGCGGATACAACCACCTGGGCCTCTACATCCACGGCATCGAGTACGTCAAGAAGGACGGCAGCACGATCAACGGCACCCACCTGTCCGTGCTGTTCGAGAGCCTCACAGACCCCATCGTCTCCGGCCGCGAGGAGCTGGGCATGCCGAAGCTGTTCTGCGACATCGACTTTGAGCTGCACGCGACGGCGGCCCGAGTGAAGGCATCGTGGCGCGGCGCCACGTTCGCCGACATCAGGCTCAACAAGCTGCGCGCGGACGACCCGAAGACGGAGCACGGCACCATCGGCGGCGAGGCGGACTACGGCATCCTGACGTACAGGTACATCCCATCCGTCGGGGAGCCTGGAAAGGCCGATGCCGAGTATGCGTGCGTGGTCCCGCACGAGGAGGAGGCGCGGGACGTACCCGCCACGGTACACGCTGTTTCGCGATCGTCCGACGTCTCCGTCAAGATGGACGCGCACGACTGGGAGAAGCTTCCCACCCTGCACCACATTACGAAGTTCCTGTCTGAGATGCCCATTTACGACTTTGTGAGCGCCAAGGTGGTGGAGGGCACCGGCGTGCCCAACGTTTCCGGTGCCAGGAGGATAGAGTAAAGTATTGGTTGGAGTTTTACGATGTTGGCATGCCTGTAGGAGGCGCTGTACATAGCTGATTGTGGCATTCGAGCTGCGAAAATCACATCCTGTCGAATACCCTACTCTGTATACTAAGTTGATGACAAACAATCACAACGTTCGCACTTTTGAGATAGCGTAGTATCGTCGTCGTTATCATTACTACTACTATTGTGATTATCGTCGTCGTCGTCTTCGTCGTCGTCGTCGTCGTCGTCGTTGTTATTCCTATCGCTGCTATTGTCATCGTCGCTATTGTTATCACTTCTACTACATTTAATCACATTTTGACCAAAATACATCCCCGAGCCCGATTACGAACGTCACCTCGGGACTTACATTCCTGATTTGGAGTTCGTTTCAAACATGAAGAACACAGAAGCTTGTGTGTAGTAGGTCTTGTCGAAAGTGACATGTCGACTCAGCTGTTCGTCACGCATCATGCGTTGTCCGTGAAGAGTCCGAAGTCAAAGACCGCCACTCGCGACCCACACAAGCTACATACGAAACAAGACCCTCTGGAAGGGTAAAGGAACAAAAAGACACCTTTCCCCAGTTTCAATGTCCATTTGCCGGGATTTTAGGATACAGTTTCCATACCTACCTAGCGTCCGCCGCCTTCCCATCCCCGCACAAACCACTCCTCGTCCCCTTTCCCCACCCCATCCACCTCTCATCCCGCTCAGTGTCAGGGACACTCGATTCCCCCTCTTTCCGGTCCCGCCTCCACTTTCCGCTGTGACGTTCGGCGCCTGCATCACTCGCTCTTCGGGATGCTCTCGGCAATGCCTCAATGGTGTCGCGGTAGCGGGGAAAAGAGCTACACACACCGGTTGTATCAGACGGGAAAGCTGATTATTGAGTTTGAAGCTGGATTTAGGGGAGTAGAAGAATGCCACCTCTCTCCCAAGCTCGCATCTGATTAGCTTGGTCCTTTCGTCTCAATTGTGCCTGTGTCGTCATAAACCCTCCGCAAAAACTTCCCGAAAACACAATCGAAGCTTCTAAGTACTGAATAAAAAACTTGATCAAGAGCATCAGAGAACCAGCAAACCACATCAATCGACCACAATGGCATCCGACGCACCTCCAAGCGACCTCCGCCGCCCCCAGCGCTTCATCACAGACCACAACCCCGAGGGCAAGGCCATATTCAACAGCTCCCTGCCCGAGGAGATCCCCCAACAGACCGTCGGCGGCAACGCAAAGTTCTACCTGGGCTACACGACGGAGCAGACGCCCGCCTCCTTCACGGGCAACGCGGACATCTCCTCGTACGCCGAGCGCCTCGCCAACCCGCCCGGCATCGTCATCCCCGGCGGCAGCGTCATGCGCATCGTCGACATGCCGCCCGGCTCGCTGTCGCCGATGCACCGCACCGTCAGCCTCGACTACGGCGTCGTGCTCGAGGGCGAGATCGACCTCGTCCTCGACTCGGGCGAGGTGCGCCGTATGAAGAGGGGCGACGTCTCCGTGCAGCGCGGTACCAACCACGCGTGGAAGAACGTGAGCGAGACCGGCTGGGCGAGGATGCTGTACGTGCTGCAGGAGAGCCATCCGCTCGAGGTTGGCGGCAAGGTTCTGAAGGAGGATTACGGCGAGGGTATGGGTGATGTTAAGCCGTCTGGCAACTAAGCGTAATGAATCGACGACACAAATTTTAGAACTTGAGAAAAGTTGACGTGACTATCTGTGAAATTTGATGTATGGGTATTGTTAGAAGTCGGGAAAATTGGGATATGTAGCTCCTCGTGCTACGTTCCTTAGTTCGTCCCCATTGGCGCCGGTGATATTTATCAATAGCAGAGGTGACGGTAGTAATAACGATAACTACAACGATCGATACAATACTAATAATTGAAATAACGATAATAGAGACGATAATAATAACGATAGAGACGACGACAGAGACGACGATAGTAGAGATAATAGTAAAGGAGATAATAACAGAAGAGGAGACAATAGAAGAGATAATGCAATAAGCTATAGCGAATACATGCTCTAGTAACATCGTTGTATGTATAGGTGCCGCATAAGATGTTGAATGCTTGAAGAGACAGACGAAAGGAAAAGTAAGCACTTACTAAAATGAATTAATCAGCTACCTAATCTAAGGAATATTGAGTCTCGAGCGCGTATTGAAAAGAGTAAATGCTAAGGTACGAGACGGCCTGTTTAGACTGTTATTATATCTCGTGACTGGCAGCGGTCACGACCTAAGACCTAGCCACTTTATTAACAGTTTGTTGATACTGTTCCTTTAGAAATCCTGTAGATGGTCCAAGTGGAAAGGATCTATCTTGTCTGCTTATTAGACAGTTCTTTCGCTATGTGGATTCACACAGTTATCTTGTTTAGTAACCTGAGCTGCGTACACACCTAGCGTTATTCTGTGATAGTCGTTCTCCCAGGCCTTGGAAACGTCTCGTGTGTACGAAACGCAGGCGCATAGACCCAGAAATTTCCAGAGTACTCATTCGATCATGCATTTGCAATTGATACCGTTGTCAAGGCTGCAACAAGTAGTAGAGTGCAGCTCGGTGTGGTGCGTGTAAGTCGGTGTACCTCGGTGAGCTCCATTCCTGATAAGATAAGAGCTCCAAACTTCTCCGTCACCACCACCCTCCCAATCTTTCACCTGCCTACCACCCAAACCACACAAATCGTCCACTCTCGATGCGCCCACCACTCCTCCAAACACAATGGCGCGCCCTCCTCCGCCGACAGGTCCACAGGCCTATCTCCTCCCACCACCGCCGTAACCTTCTCACCCTCGCAATCGAAACATCGTGCGACGACACCTGCGTAGCTCTCCTCTCCAAAACACCCGCCGGCGCAAACCTACACTTCAACCGCAAAATCACCTCCGACCACCGCGCCTTCGGGGGCATCTGGCCGCCTGCCGCCCTTGCGGGCCACGACGCCTCTCTCGCGCCCCTGATCGCCGAGTCCCTCGCCTCCCTCCCGCCGCCGGCCGATGACAACAAGACAATCACCGTCTCGGGCGTACCCCGCCAAAAGCCCGACTTCATAACCGTCACGCGCGGGCCCGGCATGTCCTCCAACCTCGCCACAGGCCTCTCGACCGCAAAGGGTCTCGCGACGGCGTGGCAGGTGCCCCTCGTCGCCGTGAACCATATGCAAGCCCACGCCCTCACCCCACGGCTCGTTTCCGCCCTCAAGCAAGATGCCGCCACCAGCACTGCTCTGCGCGGCCACCCGGAGTTCCCCTTCCTGACGCTGCTGGTATCAGGAGGACATACTCAGCTCGTGCACTCCCGCTCCCTGACAGACCACCGCATCCTGGCCTCGACACAGGACGTCGCCGTCGGCGACGCCCTGGACAAGGCCGCCCGCCACATCCTGCCCGCCGACATGCTCGCCGCACACACGGACGTGATGTACGGCGCTCTCCTCGAACGCTTCGCCTTCCCCGACTCCTTCCCGCCCGGCCAATACCCCGATTACGACTACGAATACACCCCGCCAACATACCGCCGCGACGAGATTGCAACGTACGTCGCCCCGGCCCCATACCACTGGCAACTCCACCCCCCACTGGCCGGGTCGCGCGACCTCTCATACGCCTTTGCCGGGATAGGCAGCGAGATCCGCAGGATCACAGAAGCGGGCGGCGTTGACATGACTCTCGACGAGCGGAGGGTTCTCGCACGCGCTGCGATGCGTCTGCTGTTCGAACACCTCGCCACCCGCGTGTTCCTCGTCCTCGCAGCGGAGCCGGAGCTTAAAGATGCATTGAAGACGTTGGTGGTGAGCGGTGGTGTCGCGAGCAACCGCTTCCTGATGTACGTGTTGCGAAAGATGCTCAATGTTCGCGGGTTCGAGCATGTGGAGGTCACGGCACCGCCGCCGGCGTTGTGTACGGACAACGCAGCCATGATTGCCTGGACTGGCGTGGAGATGTACGAGGCCGGCTGGGAGAGTGATCTGTCCGTGTCTGTGATGAAGAAGTGGTCGATTGATGCGGCGAGCGACGAGGGCGGTATCCTCGGCGTTCGCGGCTGGGTGAGAAGGGATGGACAGAAGTCATGATACCCCCCTTTCAGCCTTTCACCACATTGTGTATACGAATCCCCTAAAAGTCATTGTACCAAAACTGTAAAATCATAAGAATGCACTTGTATCATAGTCTAGTTTACAAGTTACAAGGCATTCGCACCTTCGTAGGATGCCAATGCCTCCAAAGCTCAGCTGTCTCCTCTCGCTGGTCATGACCATTCAACCCGTTACCAACTGCCCGAGTGTCTTCCTTGGAAGCTTACCCTCTCACTTGCCGTTCTTCTGGCAACGCAAGTACCGAGTGTAATTGTCTGGGGTGCCCGGGGTTCTTCATAACAGCATCATCAATTGCTCGCGCCCTTTCCTAATCCAAGTCGGCCGTGACGTTGGTGAACTCGCCCTTCTCTAACTTCGTCTTCCAGAAGATGGGATTCGTGTCATTGAAGCCGTGCTTGACCCAGCCCTCCTCCTTGACGTGGTAGAGGTTGATGAAACCACCAGAGTAGGCGTCACGGTGGGTGGCGGCCAGGATACTGCGGCTTCCGAGCTCCAGAGCCTCCTGGTCCGTCAGGTCGTAACGATACTCGGCATCCAGGACACCGTAGGCGAAGGTCTGACCACTGCCAACGCAGAAGAGGTTGCCGGCCAGACGAGTGCCGTCTGAGTCGACGTAGTAGAGCGCGGGGCCTTCCTCCTTGGTGACACCAGCACACATGGTTCCCATGCTGAGACCCATGCCCTTGTATGAGTAGACGAGGTTGGCGAGAATCTTGGAGGCGGCAGCGACGGAAATGCGGCGCTTGTGACGGAGCTCGTGGAGACGGCATTGCATGCCGAGCCAGGCGAGCCAGTACTGGCAGTCGGCGGCACCGCCGGCCATGGTGCCCAGCAGAACGCTGTTGATCTCGATAACCTTCTTGACCGTTTGCGAGGCGATCCAGTTACCGGCGGTGGCACGGGAATCGGTGGCGACGATAATTCCGCCCTGGAAGCGGAAGGCAAGCGTTGTCGTTCCGTGGGCGATCTTGATGGGGCAGTCGGGGTTGGCGCGGTCATCTGTTGCTGCGCGGAGCCAGGAGGAGGGCTGTGGTGAGGGGGCGGGGATGTCAGTACTGCTTCCCTTCCAACATCAACCTCGGCTTTGAAGAAATCAACTCACATGTGCGACGGGAGGCATAGCAAACTTCAGAGACAAGGGCGGGGCCTCGCCCATGAGCTCGAGGTCCTCCTGCTCATCGTCCCGGAAGGTGTTGTGCTGCTCGTACGCCGGGCGGCTGTACTTGGCCACGAGGCTGTCCATCTCGACGATTCGGTGAGGCGGATTGGACGAGTTTCGTTGGATTGGTAGTTGTGTGTATCGGAATCGTCGATTCTCGTCGGTGGGTGAGCGGTGGTTGTGGAAGGGTTGAGGTGAGGTCGGGCGTTGGAATGGACGATGGGGCGCTCTTTGTGGTTAACTCGGGGAGCCAGCTCAGGCAGCTCCATGCTCGCGTCACGGACAGCTTCAGCAGGGAAACTGCGTAGCTAACTGATGCCTTGTTGCCTGATTCAGATTGGCCCTTACTGCAGGTACGTGTCGTCCGTGCACAGCCCT
The DNA here is from genome assembly GCF_026319265.1 of Colletotrichum chrysophilum. Taxonomy (NCBI): domain Eukaryota; kingdom Fungi; phylum Ascomycota; class Sordariomycetes; order Glomerellales; family Glomerellaceae; genus Colletotrichum; species Colletotrichum chrysophilum. The sequence goes on along the minus strand of NW_026517291.1, from coordinate 777,494 downwards.
GATTACATAACATCATATTTCTGGAGGATTGATATCATGGAGAGTAAACGAACCTCTCTCCAACGGCATGCAACCACACGTAATTGCTGTATCAACATGGATATGATTTTGCACATCTGAATGTCATTAATTACAGCGCAGCTAAGAAAGTGCTCTGCCGGCAAGTGCAACTGCAAAAATCTCTGCAATATTCTGTCTGCCGTATTCGCCATCCTCCCACCCATCCTCCTTTGACCTCCGACTCCATACCCTCAAAATCAAGACAATAAATAGAGATTCCATGAGTGGATGAAACTAGCCACCCAACGGCGTGGAGGTATCTGAAAGCGATCAGGAGCTTTTGATTTCAAAAGAAAAGAACTGCTAGAGATTCAGGAGAAACGTTTGTAGAAAGTATGGTCCGAAGGTGCAATCACGTCGGTGTTCCTTCCCTGCTTCGGCTTTCTCTCTTGCCCATGAAGCTGCGGCGAACGATTGACTTGGGGCTTCCAGGCTCTAGAGATTCGGCGGAAGGGATGAAGTTGCTCTTGATGACAACTGATCCGCTGCCGACCTTGATCTCCTTTTCGGCCTCCGCACCACTCTCATCGACGAAGTAGAGAGCCTCACCCAAGTCGTCATCGCTACTGAACTTGTGCTCGCCCTTGGCCTCAATCTTGAATTGAGTGTCGGCAGTGCAAGTGCTCTTAAAAGTCTCGTTATACCTGACAAAGCCTGTGGCATCCTTGTGGTGCTTGGTTTTTCCAATGACCTTCGGCTTCGGTGCCAACTGGTTGATGACGACGTACAAGTCAGCTGAAGGCGGGAAGCCCTTGGCAGCAACCACGGTGAACGTGGCACTTCCAGAGCCCGGGGACCCAGGGTTGAGGCTATGAACGGAGGCCGCACCGTTGCTCTTGGTGCGGTTGTGGCCACCGAGAGTCGAACCATTGCCGTTGGAAGAGGTTCCGGGTCGAGTGTCTGTGGAATCGCTGCCATCAGACGTGGAAAAGCCAGTTGCTCTCTTGAGACCGAGTCCAGGAGTCGGACCAGGCGGGCTGCCATTCTCAACAATGGTCGGGATCTCGCTAAAGCTTGACGAGGGGCCATCGGAGTCGTCATCCTTCTTGGAGAACAACCCGCGTTTGAGGAAAGAAGCGCCCTTGCCAACACCGTGTCCAACTACACCACCAACCTTGATGGGCGCTCCCACAACACCGGTGACAATTCTACCAGGAGCTGCAAACGTTCCGGAGAAGGTGGATGTGCCCTGTCGTGTTCGAGTGACGTACGACGGCCGGAAAAGCATCCTCAATCTCACTGTACCCGACTTGCCGTCAAGTATCAACCGGCTCTCACTCGGCCTGAACGGGTCGAGCTGTTCGAGATTGATGTCGGCAGCTCCAAGGAAATCCGGCTTGTCAGCGAAATCGTAATCCCACACCGTGACCTTGAACTTGGCAGCCGTCCTTGATGGTACGGGAACCTCGAAGAACTCGTTCCAGGCGGGATGCAACGTCTTCTTCTGAACCTTCGTCTTGTACACGTCCTCGCCATTGAGCTCAAACTTGCAGTAAGGGTCACTCTTTCCGTTGGAGTCTGCCGAAGGGAGATCCTGGGCGTCGAGGACGTCCACACGAAGCGTTCCCATGTTGTTGATACTCTCACTCGGGTCGAGCTGCATCTTGACAGGAATGTACTTCAGGCTGACCTTGACGCTGCTTGGGCGATTCTCCTTGTCCTTCAACTTGAGTGTTGTGGGGTTGTTCTGATGGTCGGTTAGCCCTTGATTCTTAGCAAAACATGACCGACGACTTACGAGACACTGCTTCAGCGTATCCAAGGTGTTGCCCTGAAGCTTCGCCATTGTGTGGTCCTTGTCCTTCTCGCTACCCTCAATCTTGTCCCCCTTCTCTCGCACCTTCAGCGTCAAGCGAGAGAAGTCAAGCTCTCTAATGAAACAGTCGCCAATCTCCTCGAAAGTGTGCTTCTTGTGCTTTGCTGCTGACGATGTGTATGACGGGAAAGCCATGTCGTCGACCCAAACCTCCAAGTGCGTGTTGTGCTCCGGCATCTCGGCCTCCATCAGCTTGAAGATCAGAAGACCAGACTCGTACTTGAGCAGCTCCTGAGGAGAGAGTCGAATCTTGGGGGGTCCGCTCTCGTCCTTGGACTTTCTGGGCATGGTTGGCGAAACCGGTGTGACCGGGGTCTTGGGCGGGCTTGGCTCAAGCTCCGCTCCACTGTGCCTCTTCTCGTCGGCTTTCTTCTGCTCGAGTGAACTGAATTTGCCAGCTTCGGCAGAACGAGTCGCGCTCTCCAAAGCCTTCTCAGCCGATGATTCTGCGTGCTCTTCCTCCTCATCCTCGGGGTCAGCGACGTTTAGGCAGGGGTAGAATGCCACGTTGTAAGTCAAAACACCCTTCGCAATACCCTTGCCATGAAGTTGCAGGCCTCCCTGAATGATCTTCTTCTGGTCGTGCACATTGTATTCTCCATTCTCCGCCTGTGAGATGTAGTCGCCGGCAAAGACCTCAACGAGACCCAGACTGCGGTCCTTGCCCATCTTCTCGGAGTCCATGACCTCGACAGTCAGTCTCTCGCGAGCAGAGTGGACTGGGACGTAGAGAACCTCATCGAACTCGGGGTCAAGAGTGTTCTTGTGAGTAACCGTGCGGGCCTTTTCAATGCCGGACAGAAGCACTCGCACGTACGGGTCAGACTTGCCGAGGGTCTCGAAGTTCCGGAGATCATGAGCGTGCTTGAAGTGAAAGCGCATGACACCTACCGGGGTGACGTAGCCGCCAGTACCACCAACAATACCAGACAGTGCAACAGGCTTCCACTGTGCCATCATCTTGACGCGACCAGTCTGAACGCCGGACAAGTGGAACCATTCCTGGCCCTTCTCCATACACTCCATCATGTCCTCAAGCTTGATCTGGTACTTGCCAAGGACCTGATCGCCGGTCAGATCACGGTCATCCTTGATCGTGACACCAAGCTTGGCATTCTTCCTGTCCGTGATGAGCATTTCCTTTGAGCCGTTGTCCCAGATGGGGTTGTTCGTTCTCTTGAGCTTCTTCGTGTGGTGGATGTCTCTGCCGTTGAGATGGAGGGTTGCGTAAGGGTTGAGAAGACCGACAAGACTCTTGGTGCCGTCCAAATCCTTGGCTTGCTCGACGGTGAACCTCAAAATACCCGTGTTGGACTCAGGTGGCGGCTCCACAGTGCCGTCTTCCAGCTTCTTAGGCTCCAGGACGGGGAAGAACCTGATATCACAAGACACGAAGCCACGAGCCTTTCCATCAGCAATGACCTCCAGCCTTTCGTTCTCATGCACGGCGAGCTCCTCCACGTTCTCCAGAGGGAAAGAGGCCACTCCAAGCTCCTTGTGCTTTCTGAAATCGTTGTAGTCGAAGATTTGAATGTCAAGCGAGTCGTTGAAGGAGGTAATGATGATGTAATGGGTCTCGTTCCAACGCGGGCTGGAGGTATCCTTCACATGCTTAGTCTTGGCAAGCGCCTGGCGGCGGTTCAGGGTCAAAACAGCATAGGGGTCGGGAGAGCCCGAGAAGTTGTCAGGGTTCTTAAGACCTTGAGCTCCGTGGAGTGTGACGGCCACCACACCAATGGCCTGGTCGACTGGAGTGCCGGCAAGCATCTTGGCAACCTCGATAGGGAAGACGTTGGGCGCGTACATCATAGGAGCCAAGTTGCCGTGGATTTGTTCAAGGATGAAGGACTCCAGACCGGGAATGAAGTTGATGTCAAATCCGAACGTTTCACCTCCGAGGGGCTTGCAGACGTAGTCAATCACGGGCTTTTCGAGGAAGCACATTTCCACCTTTTCGACGTGGGGGAAAGGAATCTGCAGCTTGATCTTGAGCTGCATGATGCCGGAGAAAGCCATGTCCTCGACAATGACGTCGAGACCCTTGCTAATCATGGCTTTTCCGACTCTGATCTCGAGAACGACCTTCGGGTTGACCTTGTTCTTGATCTGCTTGAAAGTCATATCCGCTGTGTCATTGGGTGTGAAGCTGAACTTCCAATCCATGATGACGGTGTCATCTCCAGCCTGGGGGTAGGTCTTGACGTGCTCCATACGGGGCGGCTTGGATCCCAGCGTAAACGTCTTGAGCTTCAGACTGTCCAGAAATGCGGGAGTGGCTGAGCTCAGAACCTGGTCAACCGAGTTGATGATGGTTTGAGCGAGGACGGGTTGGTAGATTGGCCAGAACTTGACCATGAATGAGTTAATCCACTCGAGAGACTCGACCTCGGTCTCGAGCTTCTTCAAGGACAGCTCTCGGTTGATGTCATCGCGGAAGTTGCGCCGAACTCGACGGATGGAGGTGCGGTAGTATGTGGAACATACCGCCATAAGGATGAAGACCCAGCCCAAACCGCCGCCCAAGACCGCGACCAGCCAGGACGAAATACAGGCAAAGACGATAATGGCAGCATTGTGGTACCAGTCGCCATAGAATTTGTCCGGGATATTGCTCTCGAGCCAGGTGGAGTGATCCAGGAGACTCACGCTATCGTGAACGCCATCCTTGGGCCAGCCAAACTGAGGAGCCCAGCCAGTTCTAGTGTAGGGTTCCTCCTCGACACCTTCTGGGTGTTCGCCCGAATTAAGTGTCTTGCCGTCCTTATCTTTGACAACTTCAATGGCACCAGCTTTGGTCGGCTCGGGGAGGTCGGTTACGGGAGCGCTCGAGTCGGCAACGTCAGTGACGACTGAAATGCCCTTTGTTCGTTGGGAGTGGAAGCCGGGAGGGACAGCCTGTTCACAAGCAGTCAGTCAAGCTCCGGGGTTGTTTACATAGGGTTGCGCGACTCACGGCTGCAGCTTGGGCGCGCTTCTCTTCGGGGCTCGCATCGGGATCAAAAGTGAAGGCCGTGATGCCGGCCTTTTTGGACTCCTCGACAATCTTCTTTTGCGCGTCGTCGGCAGAAACGTTGCTCTCAGGGTCCTGGGCAGCCTCAACGACACCCTGGACCTTGAGCTCGTTCTTCTCCTTCTCGGTGGAAGCCATGTCGGCGAGGTCTGGGCGCTGCTTCTCGCAGCTGGGTGTGTGGTGTCGCGGTCAATTGGCAAAGCACTCAGCTCGTGATTCCGTGTCGACACATAGAGGGATCGCGGGTGCCGTGTGGATGACGTGGACCGATGACCTGGTCGGCTTGGAGATTTGTGGGAAGATGGAGAACAAGCAACTTTAGAAGGGGAGAGGAGGGCAACGAGGGTCTCGGGAGGGTCTCGGACTAAAACGAGACGATAGATGGGATCTGCGAAGAAAGGGAAAAGGAGGGAGGGAGTGAATGCAGCAAGGCCGGACTGTGGCTGGTCGGCCAGTAGTCTGGTGTACTAGTGGTGAGAATGTGGAGGTTAGAATAGAAGGGTGGAAGAGAAACAAGGCGGGAAGCTAAAAAGTAAACGGCGAGAAAAAGGCAAGAGGTTCGGTGGCATAGAAGGGAAAAGGCCAAAGGTTGGATGGAGTTTTGGCTCAGATACGTCAGGGTCGCTACGGGCCCGTCAGGTTTAGCTTAGCGGCGTCTCCGTGGCGTGGAGGCGGCACAGGTGGGAGCTGCTGGCAAGGTAGCAATTGGGGGCCGAAGAAGAAGGAGAAGAAGAAGCTGCTGGGCTGGGCTGGCACAAAAGCCGGCTGCTGCACAAACGACAGGATAGGAAGCAAGGCGGTGCAGGTGCGAGGACAGGTGCAATCGATGTGCAAGGTGTAACGAGATGATGGGACGAGACGAAGCTGCTTCAGTCCAGCGCTAGCAAAGGACCTAGTGTACCTCAGGTACCTCCACTTAAGATACGCAGTGCTCTGTGTTTCTTGGCGAACACCTGCCTCCCACATAGAGTACACAAGAGTGGACAGCTAAACCACATCTCGAAGCCGACCTGGCCTGAACTGCTGCCGACCCAAGTCTCACAAAAGCTCGCCCAAATAGAATAGCGCCGCCCTCACTCGAGCCAATGTGGAGGAAAGGGAATTGCTCTGCTCAAAGGTAATGTGGCCCGCGGACTTGGCTGCGGATAACGACGTAATTGTTCAGCTGGGGGAGAAGCAGGAAACGCCTCTGACTGGACACTCGAGGCGGGCGGGGAGCCGTCTACAGCACGCCAGGGCAGCGCCCCCCTGTCGAGCCAGACCAGCGGGATTGGCTGATGGAGCTGTCCGCCAGGGATGGTCAGCTTGCTTGGGTGGCCTCCCGGAAGGGTTGCACTGGGAATGGAAGCAATAGCGGTTCCAGGGCAAGCGGGGGAGAGGCTCTGAACAGGCCAAGTTCCAGTTGGGTTGGTTCCATTCAGGTTTGGGCGAGCCGGTTTTCCAGCTTGGTGCTTGGAGAAACCTTTTTTTTTTTTTTTTTTTATGTTTCCTCCCCATGTCCAGCTGTGTGCAAGGTGTCAACGGTATCCGTCTGTATGCACCTCATCCTCATCCCAACTGCCAATCCCCATCCGACCAACTGGACGTCCACAGAACCAATGCTGATCTACACTCGCGGCATTCGGCCATCTCTTAGACGAGAGTAACAGCGTGCGACATCATCTCGTCAAGCGCTCTGCCGTGCCTCTGTACCGCGCCACACACGACTTGCTTCCGCTCTCCCAAACGTGGCCCGCCAGATATTGGCGCCAACAACGACGTGCATCTGCAACATGCTGCTACTGCAAGGCATCCTGTTATTATCCGCCCGGCGCATATCGTCTCATCCCAGGCTCTCGCCATCCGCTCAGTAAGCCAGCGCCGCTTACAGTTTGCATCGCCATTCAAGAGACGCGCACTCGCAGGCAGAGCAGAGGCAACCAAGCGTTGAGCAAGGCACCAGACGATCAAAACTCCGAAGCCTCTGTGCTTTCATGACACGCACATTCTAGTCAGCCACAAAATTCTGAGGCTGGCAGACTTCAGCTCTGAAATTTCAACCCACCGCGGCGACCCCTCCCGTGCCCCTCTCTCTGTCTCTCTCCCGACTGCGCTCTGTCTTTGCGCTTGCGGCCGGACGGGGCCGAGGTCCTGGCAGCCTTCATGACCCCAAAACCTGGATACGGTACCTTATCCTGGGCAACCCTGTCCAACGGGCGCAAACTGCCAACCCCTCCGCCGAATCACAGCAAGCCCAACTGCCAAATCCTTGCCGCGCATCCTTCTCTCGATCGGACCATCATAAACCGAAGACTGGCCGACGGCTGACGGGTCTCGACGGGTTGACTTCCAGTGGTGTGTTGGTGGTGCGCACCCGGAATTTGTTGTACTCGCTCTTCGTCACTGCTAATTTACAGTGTTGCGCCAATGTCTCTTGCTGATACAGAGCAGCCACAGGAACACCCGCAAGCTTTTCATCGTTACTCAGATCACCGATGGCCGCGCAATGTCGGGCAGGCTTGAGCACTTGCTACGCCTCGAGATTTGACATGACAACGCAGCTAGGTCAACAAAGTGGCGCATGCTCACTCACCGTCGACCAACCAGGCCAATTTCAGCAACCCCAAACTGCATCTGGCAAAAGCGGTCGTTGCTGTCGTCGAACGTTATCAAAGCAACCTTTAGACTGAGACATCCATCGCTGCCGTCTTGGCAGGGCCCAGCCACCAACGCCTCCGAGCCCGTCGCAATTGCCGCCCGATCGCAGCAAGACAATGCCAGCGCCGGTTGATTGATTTCCCGATTTCACCGACTCGAACAGTCTTGGATCTGGGTGGTTTTCCTTGTTGATGAAACAATCCGCCACTTTAGCCTCCCTCGGAATGTCTTGGTCCACAACCATTAAAGGTATGTATGTCACCAGCCACTAGTCAGTTTACATCCTCCGCAATATCATATTGAATCTGAAGGGGCGTTGGGGGAGTTTCGCATGCAATCATTTTCATCTTAACCTTCTCCCCTCACGAATCGACTGCGATCCCTTCGATTGGTGTAACCCTACAATAAGTAGAGGGCAAAGCCGTCACGTCTCCCTCGCTTCGTCTGTCTTTCCAAGGGGCATACCTTAGGCTAAGCCTCAACGTGTCACACTCAAGCATCAGCAATACCACTATGATATGCCGCATAATCTGAAAGGATATGGCGCAAGATCTCAAGATAGTAGGGTCGCAAGCCAATAGTCAGAGTCTTGCTAGAGTCCGGGGGAGTGACAATTATGCTGTTAGACTCCTATCAGAATTAAAGACTAGGCTAACAAGCATCGCTAATGTTCCCTGTCGTCCTTAGCGTTGTCGTCCTCGTTGCCGCTTTGGTCGTCATCCTTGTTGGTATGATTCTCAAACTTGTTGATGCGCCCTGTCTTGCTCATTGATAAGGCACGACAATCAATCTGGAATCACAAGACACCTCCTACGATCTGCTCTTATCACATGAAACAAGTTAACAATCCTCCATACTCGCATCACGTAGGGACGCGGAATGTCTTTATTCTAAGCTCTCTCGCATACCAACATGTCTATATGGTCATCTGCATATACGTCGACGTGATCACCAGGAGTTGCGTGACCACCAAAATCCCAGTTATCTTTCGCTCCATACCAAAACTCTCCAAATTCCCTGGTAGTCATATATATAAAGTACCAGGCACTCATGGCGTTCTTACCTTCAACCATAACATCACAACCTTTTGCGATTTCGAGATTGAAACCGTTTCCGTGAAAGGTCCCCCTTGTAGGCGTCCTAGGCTTCAACTTTGCACCGTATTGGATCAGATAAAGATGGACCTGGCAATCTTCATCCGAAATCGCCCTGTCGAGGAGTTTGAGAAAAGCCCCCCGAGGATCCGGCTCGGCCATCATGGTACCAATCTGGTCTTTTTCTGGGTCAAAAGCCCAGGGTCCGTCGTACTCGAACGCGATAGACGCCATCACTGTATACGAGTACTTCATATATATATCAAGATAAGAGAGAGGATTATAAGCATATGGATGAAGATTCTTCGTATCCGGAAGCTGCATGCAAATGAGATCTTGCCGCGGAAATAGACCAAAGGTTATGTCTTCCTGGCCATGTCGTATGTGAGCAACAGCGCGGCTTTTCCCCCAAGGAAGGTCTTTGTAACGTCTTGCGATTTGCTTGGTGACCACCATTCTCGACTCCTTGCAGGCTGTCCACATGCCAAAGTCGTAGAAGTATACCGAAGGATTATCTTCCTTCCAGAGTAGTTTCGACTTCTGTGTAAAGGAGGGGAATGTCGTGAAGCGCTTGCCCGTTTTGACGTCTCGTTGGACTGAAAAGAAATGAGCTCCTGGATGGTCGGGGCCCGTAGGCCGAACTGCCAACTCCCAGATGCATAGTCTGAGCTCAGCTGGCAGCTTCGAGAAAGAGTGAAAATTTTGGTCATGGTGTGGTGTGATAGTGATAGGGGAGGTGAAATGTGAGAAAGCCTTTGGAGTGCTTTCATTTATACTTGACTTCAACTTAAGACCTTCATGGCAACTTTGAAAATTTGTCGAACCGCTTCGTCTCCCACCTTGTGGACCTTGAGATGATTCTGACAGATATTGTTAGGCATTGACAGCTGAGCATTGGCTATAGCTCTACTTATATCGAAAACGAATACTTTGCCTGTAGGCTTGCTATCGTCCCCATCATCCCCATCGTCCTCGGTATCGTCCTTAGTATGATTTCATGTTCTTCTATTGTATAGAAAATGTAGCTACATTGACACGATACACCGAGAGGATCTGGTAGTTCATAGGAAATGTCCCTTAAGCTGTAGATAGACAAAGCTGATGTGTGACCGCAATAGCAGCAATCTGTTTGGGAGTACGTGCAAAACATACATTATGCACAGCCAGACATCATGGTCAAGAACCTGTGTAAGAGTGCTCTAGAATGTTTACGATAGGTAGTTGCATTGTGGGCATTTTGACGCTATCATACCAGAGAAAAGATGCCTTTGGGTTTCGGCTTAATTGAGATCATATACTACTCCCGCAAAGGTTGCGCGAGCTAAGGGGGGATTTGCGATCTTGCACCAGCAGCCCGCTTATCTTCCAGGACCATCCCGTTCCTGGGCCTCCCATATGAACTAGACCCTTTTTTTCCAAAAACCCAGGTCGTTAAAATCCTTAACCCGCCATTCCACCAGAAGATAAAGCCAACCATCATGAGCGTTTCAGAAGAGAAAAGAGAAGTGAATGGAGAGACAGTGCTCTCGGCCGATGACCCCTTACAGAGTCGTCGGAGATGAGCCAGCATACCAGAAGAAAGAATGTCAGATACAGGAGCGAATCTCCGATATCCTCCACACTCGCATTCTCACTCCCAGCCCACCGCTTACAACCTAGAAGTTACCCGAGGCCGTGGTCTCGGAGTCGGCCGCGACGCTGACATCCTTGACAGTCACCGACGACCCGCTCTCGCTCGTGACCTTGACGTCCACAGTCTCGGTGCCGAAGCCGCTCGAGTTCTCAAAGAAGTTGTACTGCTGGCGCGTGGTCGCCTGCCAGGTGCTGCCACCGTCGGTGCTGACCTCGAGCTTGGCGACGGGCTCGTTGTGGTTGAGGACCTGCATGGAGAACCAGTGCGACGAGGTGCCCGACTTGTTGTGCAGCTTGATGGCGGACGTGATGCCGCACTCGACGAACTCGTACGACGTCGCGATCTTGCCGGCCGAGATGTCGCCGATCTTGGCGAAGGCGTCCTGGAACAGGTCGAGCTGGCCCGCAGAGCACTCGGGGCACTGGTCGACGATCATGGCGGTGATGACGCCGTTCTGGCCCGTCACCTTGACGCAGGCGCCGCACTTGGCGGCGGAGTCCCAGGCCGAGCCGGAGAAGGCGGTGCCGTAGAGGCCAGAGGGGATGGTGTAAGTGGAGAAGGAGCACATGCCGCCGGAGGTGTTGCCGCCGTAGAAGGTCGACTCGCCGGAGGTGGACTCGGCGCTGATGGGGGTCGTGGAGGCGACGGGGGTGCTCGCGGCGGCAGTAGAGGAGCTTGCGGCCGCCTCGACCGGGGCCTGGGAGGCTTCGGGGGTTGTGGCGGGTGCGGACGACTCGGCGGGGGTCTCGACGGGGGACGGCAGGACGACGGGAGTTGCTTGGATGGGGGCGCTCGTTCCCGTCTGGGTGTAAGTGATGATCTTGGTGCTACGGCTGCGGGCCGAACAGGGCTTGACGGGCTTGGCGAGGGCCATGTTGGCGGCCGAGGCGGCCAGGAGAAGAACTTGATACTTCATTGTGTCGAAGTTTGGACTTGAAGAAGAAGGACGGATGTTACGGCGAGTTCCTGATCGAGGAGGAACTACTGATAAAGATCCAGGTGAACCGTTGCAAAAGGGCAATGAGAGAACAGCAGTTGGTAGTGAAGGAGTGGCAAGCCGCGAAAGGGGCAGTGACAAGTTCCAGACCAGAGACCAGCGTGGATGAAGAAAGAGGTTCAAAAGGGTTCGCACAAACGGTTTAACAGGACCAACACCTCCTTTCCCGGCAGCAGGAGGAGAGCAGCGGGAGATCTCTATTTTATTAACATTGCAAGCCCATCTGCTGCAGCCTGATCGAAGGAGCAGGGCAACGCTGCGGCGCCACTTACAAAGCAGCTGCGCGAGTTATTTTCCCTTCCCCCCATGCGCCGCCATCACGCATACACGCCTCATCCTCGTCTTCCCATCGGACCAGCAGGACGCAAACACGCTGCCAAACAGACTAGAGGACCGCAAATTTCTGCCCTCTGCGGGTGTCTCTCCCCGGCGCCGTGGTGCCGTTTCCAGGCATGCCTGCTGGCTCGTGGCGAGAGCGTGGCTCCATCGTCATCTAAATTGGACGGGGGTGTGAAACGGGTCTACGGCGGGGAGGATTGACATTGGCTCACCAAACAAACGTCGACAAGAGGGAAACATTAAAACCAAGGTCCAGAAAAACAATATCGGGCGCCCACAGGATTGCCTCCGATGACAGCTCGAATACCCATTGGGAGGAGGGGAGAAAGACAGGAGGGGTGGTGGTGACACCGACCTAGGGCTGAAGCCGCCCGCGCTGCGACATCCCGTCTCTGACTGCTTAACATCATGCACAGCGCGTACCATATCCCGACGTCGATATAGGCCTCCTTCCTCTACCCCAAACAGCCGGATCGGCCCCCCATTTGCTTCTTTCTTTCTGCATATTGACAATAATCCGATGAACCTATTAGGGGGGGCGCTCGTGCCACCTTTTGGGGGCAGCAGGCGGGAGCGGGAAAGGACTGCGGGAGAAACGTAAACGTTTCCATTACTTATTTACACTCATCACAGAAAGTTTCGCCGGTTCGTCCAATCACTCTGGCCTTGCAGCAGCTCATTTTCCGCCTGTCGCGCGCGTACGGATACACGCAACAGCGTCTACCCCTGGCCTGAGAGATGAAGTCCGACTGAGTTGTCCGACTCGGCCGCAGGCAAATAATCACCGCAAGCCAGTGTGCAATTAAATGAGGAAAAAAAAAGAGTTCATCAAATGCGCTCCGGTGGATGAAGGGCAGATGAGATGAGGAACTTCTGCTCCTCTTCCTCCTCCTGCCGTGCCGCACATCCTGCCTGCGAAAGCCTCTCACATTCGCCAATAGGCACCGCGCATGCCAACAGCAGAAGGATGGAACGGGTTCGAGAACATCCAGGGGTCGGGGCCAGGTGCATCGTGAATCCCTGGCGCGAGTCCCCCAGCTCCACCCTTGATATCCACTCCGTGCCCCACCCGCGCCGACTGGCCCGACCTTGCCGGACGTTCTAGGCCCCTTGTGGTGGGCAGAATAACTTGAGAAGGTTCGAAGAGTCGTCGAGGGAGAAGACGACGCTGACAAGACCGTAGACGGCAGGACAACGGGTCGCCGTCCTCGGCGCGAGCGGCGCAGGGAGCGCCGGTGACATGAGCCGACACGCCTCCTTTCGACGTCACTATAAGTCACGTTACACGCTTCTCCACGAATTGCGCCTCCTTGCTCAAGGTGAAACCGTGGGTAAGACAGCTTTGGGCGGGTATCTCGCCGTAAGTGGCATTGTGAGCTCCAAAATATCTATCTATCTGAGTGCATGGTATTTCCGTCAAGCTGGAAAGGAGAAAGAAAGAGCGAGAGTCCTCTGCGTTTTTGGGTGTGTTTGTGTGTGACGATCAACAAAAGCTGTGTCTCTGCGACCCCTCTTCGCTCAGCAGTATCTACTGAAAAAGTATACCCTGATGCAACCCTACGCCATCAATAGGCCAGAGTCCAGAACAATAACAGCCAAATCGCGTAGTGTGAAAGATGCCCACATTTGATGACGACACGTGCATGGCATATATCCACCTCCAAGCAAGAGCCGAAACACCCCTCATTTGGTATGTCACATCGGGGAATATCCCATCTCAAGCGGCACCGCACGAAAGAGAGGAGTTGGGTAGGAGATATAGAGAGGGGGGAAAAGAGGAGACCGACCACATTGTTCGCTGCGTACAATACCAAAAGGAATGTCTTCCAAAGGATGGACTGGGTTAAAGAGGGGGCCCTATGCTAACCGAAACGCCGGAATGTGGACGAGAGACAATGGGAAACAAGTAGGCAACCCGAGGTATCAATAGCCAAAACTATCATGCTGGTGAACGGGACAGCGTCCAGGGTGATTGACGAACCAGGCCGAAATGCAAGACCGATGGAAACGGCACAAGCACTCCAACCGCGCCATAGGGATACCAACCTCGAACTCTTCGAGGCAGATGGTGCATTCCGCAGAGTCTACGCAATCCTTCTCCGTAGCAACATATGGGAACATTCCCGTCCGGCGCGCGGCTAGAGGCGGCGGGGTACCGGATGGCGGTGTTTCGCCTGTTGGCGTGCCGCCGTATGTGCTGTGCGAGGTGATGCAAGTATTGATGTGCTTCTCACGTAAGTGTTCAAAATTCGACAAGGTGCGTGAGGGCAGCTCTCGGTGACAGACGGGGCACTCGTCCTCCTCGGCGATCTGCGGTGGCGGGGGCAAAGCGCGGTTCTGTGCGGCCGACGACGACGACGACGAGGGCCCGACATCCAGCATGGACCGGTAACGGGATGAGCCCGGATAGACCGCCGATGAGGAAGGGTAGTACGTGGGAGGTGTCCCGGCCATGATCCGGTTTTGAGTGGAGTGGTAATGTCCGCGAGAGCTTGAAGGCCCACCCGGACCGGAATGCTACGTCTGTCAGCTACTTAGTTGGCGTCAATGCTCTATGCTTTGCTTACCGTGATGCTCCTAGATCTTGCATAGGCGTCCTGGGAAGGGCTTGCCGTGAAGTAGCCCGAGAACCTGCTAGGCGGCGGTGCGTTGCTGGACATCGTGCTGATGCTGCTCTGCGACCTGTAATGAGATCCTCGAGGTGATAATTGCGAGGGCGAGTCAAGCGGTTGTGGAGGCGTGGTATTCGGGTCAGGGACGCATGGGTTGCATAGACGAACGCGCTCTCCGCCCCCTAGACTGCTGAAATCGGCATATCCTCCCTCACCACTGATGAGGGACGACGGGTATCTCTGAGCGGCCAGGCGTGGTTGACCTGGGGGCTGTACGATGTACTGGTAAGGGATGGTGATCCTGTGAGGCGAGCAAGAATTGCAAACAACTCTGCCACATTTCCTGAGCACTGTCAGAACATGAGTCGCGTTGACACATGCGCCAAGCAAACTTACCTGCAATGATGTTTCCTAACGAATATACTAAATTGCGTGTGGCAAATAGGACAGTAGGTTACTTCAGCGTCTGGCTGCCACCGTGGCAAGTTGATCTCCGGAGGGCCTCGTCGTTCCTCAGGCGATTGTTGGTTGCGTGGCACAGGCAAGGGAGCAAACGAGGAACTCGACCTCCTGGGCGGCGGAGGAGGCGCTTCTTGCGATCGGCGAGGTATCAAAGCTGGGCGAAGAGGTAGTTCTTGCGCTGATGCAGCTGCAGCTTGGGATGTGACCAGACTTGAAGTCCTCTGCGGCGGGACGAACTCTCCGGTGGGTTGAGTAGGCGTGGCTGTTGGTGGGAGAGGTTGAGAATGAACAGAGGATTCAGACAGCCGCGAGCTCAGTGGTGTAGGTGGTGCTGGCGCGGGTTCTTCGGGATCCTGAGACTCTTCAGATTCTTCGATCTCCTGTGCTGAAGTTGCCCGTGCTGCCTCTGCTGGCTCCGGCGTTTGCTCCGTATTGGTCTCCTCAGGCCCGGGCGCAAAGCTTGTTGGGTCCCGCTCAGGAGAACCTGCCGTCACGGTAGAGATCGCTACTCGTGGCTCCTGACTGGTGCTTGAAGAGCTTTCGGCTCTGTCGCTGATCGTCTGAAGCTGCCGTGACGGCCCCTCTCCTGCATTGCTATCTTCGTCTTCGTCTTCGTCCCCAGAGAGATGCCTCTCGACGACGTGAGTCGGGCAGTCGAAGAAGCGAGAGCACTCCATATCGTGAAATCGAGCAGTTCGCCAGCGACACTCTTCCCGTTCTAAAGAATTATCCGAAGCGTCACTCCCTATGTGGGAGCTGCCCGATATCGAGTCTCCATCTTCGCGCGAGCGGTGATCGTCAAGGTCAAGGGAAGCTGGAGCAGCTCCACCGTCTGGACTCGCCATCTTAGAATGTTTGCATCGTCTCCGGTA
The DNA here is from genome assembly GCF_026319265.1 of Colletotrichum chrysophilum. Lineage (NCBI taxonomy): Eukaryota > Fungi > Ascomycota > Sordariomycetes > Glomerellales > Glomerellaceae > Colletotrichum > Colletotrichum chrysophilum. The sequence goes on along the minus strand of NW_026517291.1, from coordinate 761,962 downwards.
ACGCTAAGTGTGTCTGCGTTGTCGATGGAATTCGGTACGCCGCGATGTCAAGCTTCAAAATTTTCTTCTCTTCTGCGCCAATCAGTCGATGTCGCGAGCGAGTCGTGGATTGAATCGGCAGTCAGGCTGTTGACGGTGATAAGTCAGCATGACGAAACAAGAGTCAATATCCGACATGGTGGGGTCCAACGTTACCTGGGCAGAGGCGTCCAGCGACAGCAGCGTGCATCTGAGCTGGTGCTCTGGTTGGCGATGAGGCGGGAAGTAATGCTGCAGGATATGCAAAGATCTTGGTGATGAAGCGAGGAATATTTGGAGGGGTTACGGCACACGAGCAACCAACCTGCCAATACCTTGCCGTGCCTTAGCACCTTGATTGAGCACATGCACCTGTCCAAGCCACTAGCGTGAGTCGGGGAACGACGTGCTTATCGCGGCCTGGACCCTCCGACTGGCGCCAATCGCGCGATTAGATGGAAAGTGTGGCGCCGATAGGTGCAAGGCCCCACTGCTCAGCGCTGGGATCCGCCACGGTGGCTGGGGACTCCCGACTTACCTAATTTCAGCTCGCCCCTTCTGGTATCTTCCCAACCTCGAAATGTCACTCTGTGATCCACCAAACGCGGCGCGAAAGATTAATCGCATAGCTTAAAGTCTTGTTCAAGAGGATTTGAGCGATTCAATGAGAGACTGCCCGAGTTTCGTATGTCTACGCTGCTACGTCCTGTGTACTCAAGTACTCTCATCGAACACGACAATAAGGTGGAGAGAACGACAACAGAGTACGATAGTAGAAGTAAAGATAGTAGAAGCGATAACGACGACAACAACGATGATAGTTGTGATAATGACAACGGCGGCAAGGTAGAGTATATAACTACAAGAAAAGTAGTCGCTCTACCACAGAAAAAATTGGCGATGTTTCAACTGATACCTTTCTTTTCAATGTGAACTATAGTTGATATTTGATTAACACACTATGCAGATGCAACTATGCATTTTGATATTCATCCCTGTCCCATGCTCGCTTGTAGTTCAATGATGAATCCATCCCATTTCCGTATCCATATCCATATCCGTTTCCATGCTTCATCATAAACTTATGCGCTTCAGTTAGTATTGGTATCTCTCTTCGCAATAAAATTCGCCCATTCACAACGGCAACCCCCAGTGCCGCCATCAAATCCTCCAAATGATGTGTCATCGTTCTTACGTGGGTTCACTCTGGTGCCTCCGAAGCTCAGGTCGTTGGGAAGCAACTTTGGCTCGCTGGTATCGATGCCTTGCCTGTCGTTGACCGGCCAGTGCCAGACAAACTTCTCGCCCGACTGGCCGCCGTGGGTGTCCGTCTTGATGGTGACGGGGTAAGGCATTGTGCCAGGCTGCTGCGAGCTGGCCCCGTTTCGGGTACCAAGAAGCTGGGTGTTGTTGTCCGATCGTGTCCAGATCTGCACGAGGAAACGCGTCTGCGACCACGTCACGAGAAACTTGGCTTCGCTTCTGCGAGAGCCGCCGTTCTCGTCAAGTGGCACGTCTGTCTCGTCACTACCGTTCAGGGTTGTTACGGACTTGAGATAGATGGTGCGCTTGAAGTAGGTGTAAAAGCCGTAGTGTTCTGTCGGCAAGCCGCGGTCATAGAGACGAACAGGCTGTTGTACAGCGTTAGGGAAGAGCTGCGCGGGAGCTCCGGTGCCGTCAGCCTCCAGGTCGGGGGCAGGAAGGTTAACCGAGATATCGCCGGACGAGTCCTGGCGCTTGTCCATGGCGTTGGGCCCCACGGTTTCATTTGCAGACTTGAGGATGCTGAGGAAGAAGGGAGTCGGTTCGCCACCCTTTTCGCTCGAGACAATACCATCAGTTGTGTTGCCGAGAAAGTACATCTCCTGGAAAGTCGGAGCCTTGGGGCTGGGCTTGAAAGCCGGGTTTTGTCGGCGGATGAAAGCGCCAGCTCTGGCGATCAGGCTGCCTCGCTTCTCGTTGCGTTTCGTAGTCTTTGATCCTGGGACGGGTATCTCTCCATTGGGAACGTTCCACAGATTCCGGGTGCTGTTATCCCACTGGATCTGCATGACGAACGTCGGCTGATTGGGGCGGAAAGGTGCTACAGACTCTTGTTCCTCCTTCGGTAGCGCGCAGCTCCATACTGTAGACGGGCTGCTGCATCCAGTAACGGCGGCGGTATTGTCAGGGCCAACCACGGAGAGAACTCCAGTCGGCATAGGAGGAAAGTCGGTGAGATTGACAAAGATGCTGTCAACTTGGGGAGGGCTTCCTCCTCGCGGAATCAGCGTCGCGCAGAGGATGATGATCAGGATGATTGCGAAAATTGCAGCGCACACACCCAGCCATACTCGTCTCCTCTTGCGGCCCTCTCGGCCACTGCGGCCGTAGCATCCACCGGCGGGGACGCACCCGCGACCCTTCCAGGCGCCACCAGCTTTGCGAGCTACCACCTCTTCCTTCTCATGGCGGCGGCGCTGTCTCTCTACGCGGTGAGCATGTCCGGAGGCTGGGAGAAAGTGCTCTTGTGGTACATAAGTGCCCGCAACCCGGTCGGGTAGACGATTCTGTCCACCAGAATCGGCACGCGCTGGCGTGAGAGGAATGTCGGTCAGGTTGATGCCTCCTTGAGAACTCATGGTTCCGTTGATGGCGGGGGAGATGGGGCCTGGTGAGGGTGGGTAGAGTGCTTGAAGGGGATGGCCAGCAGGAAAGACGGCTCTATATCTGACGGCTTTCTGCTGTTCAGGCGGCGAGTATGGGGGAGGCAGCTCTGAAGGCGCTGGGCTGGGTTGGGCAATGGCCACTTTTTCCGATTGGAACTCAGGTCTCGGGGTGATTGAACGAGAAGACGATGCCGGCGACGGTTCGCGACGGTCCATGAGCGGCGATGGTGTTCTCCTGGGGGTAGGAACTCTGACGATTGGCGCCTGAATATTCCTTGGCGACGGCTTCGGCGATGCAGGCAAGCCAGGTCTTTGGGCAGTAACTTGCTGAATCTCGACTGTCTTGACGATGGAGGTAGGCTCTATTGATGTAGGTTTGGGTGCCGCAACCTCTGGCACCTTTTCACTCCACCAGTCGTCATGCTGTGTTTGCTTGACTGGCTGTGATTCACTCTTGAATGTAGCGATGGGGCTCTTCCTGTCCATGAATGGGGTCGTAACATGATCCCACCAACCACGAGTCTGGGTTTCAGCGCTTCCGGGACTCTTTGAGACCTCCTTGGCCTTGACCGACTTCCGGCGATTGGCGGCCACGCCGTCTTCCTCGAACAACGTGCAGGGGCTTCCGCCGTCTTCGTCGTCATCCTCATTGTCTTTGAGAACAACACTGACCACCCTTTCTTGCTGCCTATAAGTTGAGGGCACGGACGGCACTGGAGGCGCGTCATGAGGAATCCCGACGCCCAAGCCAGCCGCTTGCGAGTAGAGGCTAGAAGTCGCTCGCGGCGCTCTGAACGACACAGTCGAATCTGGTGTGTCGGGACTCCAAACGGATCTTTGCTGTGAAGGAGTCAAGGGAGTGACAGTGTTTGGGCTAGTTGTAGGTTGTCTTTCATACTTGGGCGGAAAGTCTTGGGGTGCCGTCTCGAGAATAGCTGTTTGTGGGATTTCCGTGCCTTCGGGAAGTTTGATTCCGATCATGATTGGGCGGTCATTTGGTGAGAGGTCTTGTTGCTGACCAGGGCTGCGAGAAGCGCTCTGCGGTGACTTGGTGCTTGAGGATGGCGAGCTGGTATCCCACGGTTTCTTCTTCAACCAGTTCCAGTTTCCGACTGATGCCGAGTTGGGCTCTCCTTCGAGAGCCCTCAGCGCCGCTGCATCGACAAATTTGGGGTGTCGCATCTGGGGACTGCCGTTCTGAGCAGCTTGTTGCTGTCGCAGCGCTGTCATATCGGTCACCAGCTTGATCCCGGCCTTCGCATTCTGGGCCTTCTGCCTGTGCCGGGATTTGAGCCGCCGCAGCTTTTGCACAGACTGCCTGGGCTGCGAGTATCTTGCAGAATGCGCTTTGCTTGGTCGGAGTGGGCTGGGGGCTGCCGACTTGTTCGCAATGAGGTCTTCTTCATCGTCCATGATCGGCGTGACAATATCGTCATCTTCCCAGTCTTCCCACTCGTCTCTCTCAGCCTCGGTTCGTCCGTTTGGTTGCCGTTGGGGCGCGGGGCGGGCTTGTGAAGCCATATTGGTGCTGTTCATGTGTAGGTGTGGGGTGTCGGGACGTCAAAGTGATGCCGTTTCAATTTCGAGTCCAGACAATTTTTTAATTCGGAAGAGAGAGACCAAAAAACCGAGCCGTTAAGAAATAGATAGAAGATATGCTCGTGAAGGCATGTGCAAAATTCTTTGTCTTCGAAGCCAGTCGAGTCGTGACAAGGCGATGGTTGCAGTGGTCAAAGAGGGTGATTGGAGATGGAAAGAAAAAGTGGAAAGAGGGAAAGAACAGTGTGCCTGGAAGGAGTGCTGAAACGATCGACAAAGGATGGTTCAATGGAATACTCGATTATGAGTCGTGAATAGACGCAGCAGAGACCAGAAGAGAGTGACAAAAGGAAACCAGTTACCACCCACCAGAGCTGTTCTACCACCTTTGAAAATGCGAAACAAGCAGGAGGGAGCATATTTGCGCGGCAGGAGTGATTAGCTTCATTATATGACTGGGGAGATTGACCACAAGGCGGGCATTGTGTGTTCATGGGTCATGGCTGGGCTTCACGATGTTTGGCTGGATGCTGCAGTCGCAGTATGAGGTAGGCGCCCAGTTGGCCATCGCGATAAAATGATTGGCTCTGGTGCCGCTGACCAGCTCTCGGGCCTGCACAAGCGACCGCGCTGCTGGCCAGTCAATTGGCCGCGGTTAGTGGCCGTCTGCATGGCTCTGCGGCATGCAACGCTCGACTGAGCTTGCCAGCAACTCGTCTCGCGTGGTCAAATCATTGCCTGGAGGAGGCAAGTTGGGCGATATTGCGTTGCCAAAAATTGAACTGAAGTTGTTTATTGGGAAGGCGCGATGAATCAAATGGCTCGTGCACGGTTGCCGGGAACGTTCGATTGAACTGGGCCTGTTGGAGTTGCAGCTGACATAACCTTCCACTTAGGTTCTTACCTAATGCAACCGCTGCATGCCTACGGCGGACGGAATCCCCCCTTCTCCTGAGGTGGTGTTCCTACCGGCGCAGTGGGGGCCGAGACAGGTCTCGAGAACACTCGGGAGGCTGCCGCTCTCCCGGCCGAGTTGTGCCTCCCTTAGCCCCTTGCCTACATATTTCTTTGCCTCTAGATCTGCAGGTCAAGCTGACAGTCGGATTTCGGAAGCCAACAAAGGCCATCTTCGCATCGTCGGCAGTCTCACAACGGATTTCCGAAGCGGACACAACGTCTTTCCGTTGGGCGGGAGGAATGGCGTACGCGGCGAACGAACCTAACCTCATACAGTGTCTGAGGAAGACACAGGTCTCTAAGGAACATGTCGCAGCTCATGAGCAAGGGGTCTAGCTCGTTGTTGACTTGTCAACTCCTCGACGCACGTCAGTTCTCCTGCCAAGTATTCAGATGGCGTGGGGGCAATTGAGTCGCAACAGGATGCAAATTGACAGCGCTTCCGTACGAGGCATCGGCATCACAAGTGCTCGAGTCCGCGACTCTCCAGTACCACGTCTAGCCGGCTGGAGCTTCTTCGGACGGCACGTACGTGACAGAGCCACAGACTCGCCGTCCCCCATCTCATTCTGTGGACAGACACCTGCGTCTACGTGCCAACCGAATGCGTCGTTAATTCCCGCGGCCTTGGGACCTGTCTTGGCTGGTGATGGTGAGGGAGGACCCGACATGTCCGGTCTCAGGTGCTGGGCAGGCGGACAGCAGCATAAGTGGCTGTGCACAAGGTGCCTCGCAACGGGTTCGACGGATAAATTGGCAAAAGTTGCCGTCTACGAGGCAACACAGAGAAAACAGCACTGGAGCGTTTGAGATTGCTCAAATGTCTTTGTTCTCAACAATGCCATGGAAGGCCGGTCGAAGGGTGTTTTGTTGTCGGGACGTGTTCTCGGCGTCGCCGTCTTTTACAGTCAGCGGAATTCAATTTGAACAAGGTGACAATAGGCTGTTGGTTTAAGCATTGGCCCGGAACACTCGAATTGTCCCGACGCCCTCGACCTCGCAGTTTGCGAGACCGGGAGGGCCAGGTCTGAACTTTGATGGTGTCACCGGAACAGCGTTGTTAATTTAAAATGCGGCCCAGACTTGAGGGATGGCAGGGCGAGAGGAGGGGTTGGCTCCGCTTCGATCTAGAATGCAATCTCTACCGGGAGGATCAAACACGTCAAGAACTACTTTGTTTGGAGGTGCAATGGCGCAACACTGTCGAGTCGTTCGTCTTTTGGCCTCGCTGTCGCCTTCCAAGCACATCGCGAGGCCGCGCCCGACACGAGACAAAACGGCCGATGGCCGTATCCTCTTCCGTGTCTTACGCATGTGCTGACTACAACCTCACATAGGCGTCGTGATGGCTGCGCGATTCTTGCCATGCAGGGCGCTAACGACGAGTGGCAGCCCAGTGGCATTTCACGACCACTAGCATCTCAGCTCAGCGCATGCGAGATCTCTCGGCGCTCCAATAGTGATCCTTCAATTGAGTCGAATTGCTGAGGTGCAGGGCCAGTCGTTCGTGTCTTGACTTGCAAGTTGCTGTCTGTATTACTTCTCCGACCTCCTTACCTCAGCCAGTCCAATTGCGCTATCAATCAAGTCATCCCTGGGTGTCAGTATCGTTCGGTTCGCAATCTCGTCTGGTCATTTCGCCCGTTTCCTCACCTCCCTTTTGCGGTCGATATTCGTAACATATCGCTCAGTCAATATGAATCCGATCTGCAAACATTGTTTTTTATAGATAAGGAGATACTAGGTGATGGCATAGCTCGCGGGACAATAATCAGATGACGGCAATCGCGCCCTGGCTTTCTACTTGTATGCTGGAAAGTCCGAATAAGGTGACAGAGAGTTTATTCTTCTCGAACGCGGCCACCCTCCAGGTACCTGAGACCCGTCCCTAATATCAAACTGGGCGTCGAAGCCATGTGTCATCTACTTACGTCTCCGTCTCGACTGTGACGACGCATGAGCGCCTGATGTAATGTCAGCGGTCCACCGCATCTTGGCGGCCAGGAGACCCTACCGTCCGAAAAAAGATTAGACGCAGCAGAACGGCTGGCACCACGAGAGAGAAAAAGGGAAAGAAAAAAAACCTTACCAAAGTGAGGTTGGGTCCAGGCACGCTCTGCACCTGAGAGACAGAGTCTAGAGAGAAGGGGGGTGGAAGGGCTCCCTTATTTTATTTGCCCGTTTGCCCATTCCTTTTGCAGATACGAGACTGGAAAACAAATAATCACACAAAAGGCGGGCGTTCTTCTTCCCTTCCTGGAGTCACAGGAGTCAGCGCTTTGCATGTGCAAAAGCCCCCGTGGTCCTTTTTTTTTTCGTCTGGCTGACTGCATCTGCATTTCTCTTCCTCTTCTCTCCTCTTTCCCGAGTTGGCACCTGTCCCTGTCCCCCCCGGTGTCAGTGACCTCACAGCTACTCCGTCCCCTCCACTCCACTGGAAACCCCCCCAGGTGCAAGTGCCAGTGGCAGCAGGAGGCCAGTTCGCTGCAGCCACCACCAGCACCGCGTTCTTCTCTGTCCCCAGTCGCCCGGATTCCATTGCCAGCAAAGAACCATACCCCCCCCAGCCTGGAGACGACTTTCCTCCACTCTCACCCTGCTCCTCCTCCCTAATAATTTTTTCCTTCTCCTGTTTGTTCCCCCGTCCCGTAATATCAACGCAGCCGACTGGACAGCGTCGTCGCCCAGAACCACCAGAACCACCGATACCACCATATCCCTCACGGCCTAGGCCTTGCTTTTACGTTTTGGTGTCTTCGCGCATAGCACCTTCCCGGCATCAGGACAGCAGTACAGCCTCACTCTCCCCCGCCAAAAGTTACTCTGCCGGCATCAGGCACACGCACCGCGCTACCACTGCAGGACGACACTCAGACTCACTCTCCCGTCCGTCCCTTGCCCACGAGGACCCCCTCCCCTTTTTCGGATACGGAGACCCCCTTAGGTCCCCTACCTACATTTAGCGAGTCTATCTCGTCCATCAATCCTTCATTGTGTGTTGTAACCAGACGGCTCGAGTGCCATCTGGTCACAACCCCCATCAATTCTTCAGTCTGGATCCCTCACAGCCCTTCGCCGCCTCTTCGTCCTTCAGCGATCGAAGGCCAACCCGCTCACATCACCGGCGGCGCTCTTCTGCCTCAAGCGGCCTTGCTGTCACCGTCGACGGGCCTGACCGTGGCTCTCCTCAATTCCTGGGGGTTCAAGGCCACGGACACGGCCAACCGCCTGCTCTCGCCCCGATCCCAGGTACGTCGCCTCGCCTCGCCTTGCTATGACATGCCCCCCGATCCTGTGTCCGCATCTGTATCTGTGTATGCACCTTGCTGTGTCTGCATCCTCGCCCACAAACCACACAATCCACATTCCAGCCCGTGGCACACCTCCATGCTTCCCATCTCTTTGTTTCCTGACCACCCCCGTCACCGACATGCCACCGACGCAAATACGGGTTGGACAGCCAAATGACAGGACCCGCTTGCTGACTTCTCGTGTTCTTTCAACGCTGCAGGCACCCCCAATACCGCAGGAATGTCCCTCTCCCGCAGCCCGTCTCCTATACCTGGAGGTGGTTGGGCCAGCCCTGGCTTGACCATTAACACCAGCGGCCGAACGACTCCAAGCAAAGGCTTCTCAGCTTCCAACGGCGCCTCGACACCCTGGGACACCGCCAAGATGAGGTCTCCAAGCGGCATGAACGGCTATCCCTCCTTTTCCACCCAGAACCAGGGCTTCTTCACACGACACATGCGCCGCATATCGAGCAGCCTGCCACGATTCAACAACCAGACCCCGTACGCCGAGAAGGAGAAGCTGGGCAGACCACAATGGGGCGCGCAAAAGGTTCCCTTGACGGGGAGGATACGGAGCGTCTTTGCGCGCATGGGGAGGAAGATGAAAGTGCGGCTGCTGCTCCTCTTCATCCTGCTGCTCTCAATCACCATTTTCTACACAACTCGTACGCCAGGTCAGAGCCCTTCTAAAATCATCTTCCCCCGTTGCTAACCTATAAACAGCCCTGGTCCACCATTGGCGAAGAAAGATGGGCGGCGGAGAGAAGTACGTCATTATCCTGGCTGCGAACATTGGTGGCGGAGTCATGGAGTGGAAGGGAGCCCGCGAATGGGCCATTGAACGAGACAGCGTGCGGAACAAGAAGAAATACGCATACCGATGGGGATACGATCTCGAGATTGTCGACATGAGCACCAAGAAGCGTTATGCTCACGAATGGCGCGAGAGCTGGGAGAAAGTCGACTTCGTTCGCCACGCTTTCCGCAAATACCCCAAGGCTGAGTGGTAGGTTTATCACGAAAATGACGTGAACACAAGCTGACAAGTCGTCACAGGGTTTGGTGGCTGGACTTGAACACATACGTTATGGAGCTTTCCTTACCCCTGCAGAACCACATTTTCAACGACATCAGCAAGCATGTCTACCGCGACATCAACGAGTACAACCCGCTGAACATCTCGCATCCCTTCACCGATCCGTACCTCGACGAAGAATCGCGAAGCCCTGTTGGCGACGGAAAGTCCGACTCTGTCAATCTGATTCTCTCCCAGGACTGCTCAGGCTTCAACCTCGGCTCCTTCTTCGTGAGACGGAGTGCCTGGGCTGATCGCATGCTGGACATTTGGTGGGACCCGGTCGCCTATGAGCAGAAGCACATGGAGTGGGAGCACAAGGAGCAAGATGCGTTGGAGCAGATGTACACAACTCAGCCCTGGATCCGCAAGCACACCGCGTTCCTCCCCCAGCGCATGATTAACAGCTTCCCGCCCGGCGCATGCTCCGAGAATGGCAACGACACCCGCATTCACTATGACCAGAAGGATCGCGACTTTGTCGTCAACATGGCGGGATGCGAATGGGGCCGCGACTGCTGGGGAGAGATGTACAACTACCGCGAGCTCAGCTATTACCTGAACCGCAATCCCTGGGAGCGCTTCAAGGAGGATCTCGTGGCCGTCATCTGGTACAAGCTCACTGGCCAGAAGGTCAAGCTTTGAGGTTCCTCACGAATTAAAAAGACGAGGTCCAGATGCGTCATTTCGCGTCCTTACCTGGACCACCTAATAGCGGCTGGTCGACCGTGTTTCTCTTCCGGCAAACTGCTTATCGATGGGGACACCCATCTTGTATACCACAGAATACGCATGCGAAGCCCGGCATCTCGGAGTCTCTGATGTGCAAACGTCGTGAGCAATGTGAACAACGAGACGGGGGCAGTACGATTGGCTATATGGACATTGCGGTATTTAAAAAGGAGGGAGTTGACGATGGCAGGAGTATCGGATACGATTTCTGATGGGATGTACAACACGGTCATCTGTTTTTTTATTATTCGACGATGGTGCACGTTGGTCGTTACACTACTAGATGTTGTACATCATGGCAGCGCAGAACGCGTGCATTGGCAGAGCAGAGCCTCTTTGGATTTTACTGGCATCAAGAGCTGACGCCGGCTCCTTGGCTTGTGGCACAGGTAGATTGCATTTTAGTGGCGTTCAAATCAGAACTGTTCAAGTGTTCAACCAAAGGAAGTTGAATGACGTGAAGCAGCTCCAGTATTCTGGAGTTTTGTCGCAGTGTCGTATATGAAGGTGAAACGGCGGAGGCTCTTCCTCCCCAGAGCTGTTCAAGGTTGAAGAGAGTTGTTTGGCGGTGCTCTATTGGGTGCGCTGTGAGGGAAGTCTATCTAACTGAAAATGATCGACGAATGCAAAGACGGCAACTCTAACGTAAATCCAAGGACCTAGCTGCTTTCTTGTTCAGGCCTTGACAGTGACAGACGCGGCATCCAGGAAGAGCTCAGTGGCGATAACAAGCCTCCCCTGCCCAGGTGCAACCCCTGAGGTCGATAAGGGGACAGTTTATTTTGCCTTTGCGGTAACCTTATGGTCGGGGCAGCAACTTTGCAGGGGTTTGCTTTTTCTTCTTCTCTCGTAAACGAAAGAAGCTCTCGTGGCGAGAGGCAAGACACGCAAATCCCGGAATTGCTCTGTGGCGAAGAGCAAAGCAAGTATGCACACAAGATGTCACTGAGGGGACAGATATTGCGGTCTTCTGCACGTGTAAAATGGGACGATCTTAGCTCTGCGGAGCGGTTCCTCCAGGGTCTCGCGGCACCTGGGATCTCGCGCAATCTAGGGGACCTTCTCTGCGCGGCTTTATGCCGGCAGCCAATTGGTGGTTTGAAGGTGGCCAGGGCACGGCGGCAGTGGTGGCGCGGCGCGTATTCGGCTCCGCTGCCGTGGGAACACTTTCCCTGATTTTTCTTCTTCGTTATCTGTTTGCTGCGGGCCCTGACAACTCTTTTTTTCTGGTCCTTGGTGTTGCCTCTCAGGACCCAGCACAACGCTTCTGTGAGTCAAAATTGCGGTAAACGAGTTGTCAACGTAGCAAGTTGGCAAACGGGAAAATGCCTCTGTACAGGTGTGGAAGGCGCACTCACACTCCGGCCGGCAAGCGTTTGCCAACCAACACTGCAGAGATCGTGGAGCCGTGATGGGGCCCACGGAGTCCTGGAAGGGGGGCTCCGGTTCCGCATAGAGTGATCTGCGCGCCGGCTGTTCGGATGGCATACGCCCTTTTTCTGCGGGATGATCTTTGTCCTTCCAGAACCAGGGGGAGGCGAGAGGATCCTTCTCGGGGGACTGCCTGCCAAGGTATCTGGACTGTCCATGGAGGTTTTGATCCGAGCAGAGAGAGGCGACTCTTCCCGCGGCCGGCGGGCAGACGAATGTTTGGTTCTTGTCTGGGTCCTAAGACGGGAGATAGATTAAGACCGTTGGGAGGGGGCACGCCGCGGGTGGGTTAACTTGAGATGGCAAAAGATGCTGTGCGGCTGCCGGCGCATCGACGGGATGATCTTCTCATGCACCCATGCTTCATCCCATGGAGCTCCGGCTCTGTACAGGGTTGACGGGGCAGGTCTGGATGGTACTTTGTGGTATCGATATTGGAGAAACCCGTGGAGAGCAAGAGACAGAGAGAAGAGATGATGAGCGGAAAAGGGCCTTCTTCGGGCAGCTCAAACAACCCCTGCCTTATCAATCCCAAGGTTCTCGTCCTTTCGCCCCCTCCGACGACGACGTCCGGCGGGATGCGTGATGGGTACTGTGCTTGGGAAGAGACGAAGCGAGAGGGAACACACATGAGGCGGAGCTGAGCTGAGCTGGTCCCGATACCAAGACCAATATCGTTGCTTATAGACATGCTGCAGCACCGGCGAGGGAACAGAAAAATAGTTTCAGAAACATCAGAAACATCAGCTGGGCGAGGCATCGGGCAGATGCGCGATGCGAGCGGCCGTTCATCAGACTCAAACACACACAACCAACGCATGTTCCATGGGCTACGTAAGCACCCACGCTGCAAGGAGAAGTGAGGGTGGTGGTGATGTTTGACTCTGTCCCGCAGTCGCACCAAGACCTCGTAAAGTTGAGTCCGTGTGAGCCGTGTGCACTGCCTTATTACCTCGCTGTAAAGGCCCGAGGTTGTAATGATATTGAGTCGACGTTTGTGCGAGTGTCAAAAAAGGTGATCGTGCGCAGTGTGTGAGTGTGGTTGGGCAAATGTTTCAATTCAGCGCGTCCACATCCCTCTTCTCATCCATCATCCTCCCTGACTACGACTGTGACACCCCTCTTTTGGGGTAGCCTGTAGGATGGATGGGATGCCTTACGTGGCGCTGGATGTCTATATGTGGCAGGAGCTCAATAATGTTTCAGACGCCCGCCCTCGAAGGGAACTATAGAATGCCACGGCAGCGGACGGCGGGCCCGTTCGGAGAGTCAAGCGCAGGGGGGGACTGAGATACAGAGGCACAGAGAGAGACAGAAGGAGAGTCTAGCGCGGCATGGCATTTTGACACTTTTCAAGCGCAGGCGCAGGGCGATAGGTTCCGTCAGACCAAGCCCTCCTGTCAGGGGAAAACATGCGTTAGTCGAGGGAGTGACAGTCAGGAACAGCTGCAAGACATTTGCTCGGCGCAAGTATCTTTTCCGCCTCTTATGGTTGGGGAGGGACTTAGTTCGGGGCTCTTGGTCCTCCAGTCGGGAACATGCAAGATGGAGAGAGTACATAAGCGTGTGTTGGCGTGCTAAGGTAGGTAAGGTACCACCAGTCAGTGCCAAGCCGAGGTGATGCGATGCTCCATCGAAGCCCAAGAGCGTGCAGTCAGTGAGTGTGGTTACAGTGTGTATGGGTGGGTGAAGAGAGCCGCCGCCGCTAGGGCGAGTGGGCGCCGCGTGCTCCAGAACAGAGTGACCCGCGGCGGCGGGAGGGCTGCCATTGGGCGGCTGCCCGCCCGCCCCTGGCATGGTCCGTGTTTCAAAACGGGCGAGTCCAGCGTCTTTGACTTGTCCACCAACCCGGCACTGACATTCAAACGTCTTGCCATCCAACTCTCGTTGTTCTCCCTTCATGTCCCTTACAAACGCCCATTCGATTGGCCACGGGCTCTGGTTGCGTTTGTTTGGTACTCGCGCAGTGGAGGTCTCCGGTTTTCTGTTCTGCTCTTCTCCTTTTTTTCTTCTGCTTTTTCGTTCCAACTGCAGTGATTCCCCCCACTATGGGCAGGGTCCTTGAAGATCCCCTCCCGTCGCCGGATATTGTGTGCCTATCCGCAGTGTACCTACATGACTTTTTGTTTCTTCGCCCAGACTGCCATGCCAGACCGCAAAAAAGCACGCACATACCCACTCAAAACATGTCGACAACCGGCAACATGGACCTCTTGGATCTCGTCTCGGGACTAAAAGACTCGCATTGTGCAACCATGCCGCCTCTCGGCACCCGGCCACCGAGGCGAATTCGAAGCCCCATGAGCCCCTATCATCCCGTCTTCGCTCCGTCGTCGTTCGGGGTTCCCCTTGCAAAGAAGTTGACAAGCCCTTGGCGGGTAAACAGATTGAAACGGGCCTGTCGTTCGTCGACTGCTCAACAACACCACCCCGTCCTATCCACCACACACACCCCTCCCCGCGCATGCGCACACATGTCTGCATCCCAAGATCAAGGCTCACAGGAGTTGGGCCGAGAAGAGGAGCAGGGGGTCCAAAGGCAAACGAGCGTTTATTCGCAGTAGAAAAAAAAAGTCTCAGCATGGTTCCCAGATATGGCCCATGTCTTTGTGCGTCTACATGCCCCCCGGTATAGGTCAGATACAACGGACGAGATTGGTCCTTCGGTCTCTGTCCCTCTGTCCCATGTTCTGGGCGCCTTGTCAAGCCAAGTCACAGTCACAATTCCTCAAGGCAACGCAAAGAATGTTCCCCAAGACTTGTCCGAAGGGCAAGGGCCTGGCCTGGTCTTGGGCCTGGCCCTCCTCGTCCTCGCCTCGTCCCCACCTGCTCAAAGAGGACTGTATTTAGCTGGCTGCATTCCCCCATGTGGTTGAGGCTCATGATCTTCTCGTGTGCATCGGCTGCTCAGTATCCACGACGACGCAAAGGCCCCTCCTCAGCCTTCCTTCTTTCTTTCATCTCTTCCTTTTCTCACACCCTCGGTGGTGCTTCACTTCTTCTTCTTCTCTCAATCTTACCAAAGCCCAGCCCCCAGCAGGCACAGCCGTTTCAATCTCTCCGGCTGAAGTTATCGTCATCGACGGTCCCACTCCTTCTTTACACACCACAGCCTGTCCCATCTCGGACATCCTCGCTAAGCCGGTCCAGGTCCTATCGATTAGGCCAAACAGCAAACAGCTGACACACATCTGCTCCTCCATCTCATCATCGCTCGCGAGTCGACGTAAGAGTTGAGAAGAGCCAAGCAACTATACCATAGCCTCCCAGCCATTTTGTGCGTGCGTGTCGCTTTGGTGTTCCATTCTTTCGACATAAGGACAGAAACGGAAACGAGAAGGAGGGTCTAGATCCTGTTCGTGTGAACCAACCTCGAATCGCCAAGTACTCTCCCTTTTGGGACCCAGCAGGATCCAGAACAGGACGACGTAGCTGGCTCACGAGAACGTCGTCACCCAAGTGCCGCCAACCACCTCGTCATAGTCGGCTCACTTGAACCCCGAAAACATTCAAACATTCTCTTTCCTCGCTCTTCCATGACCTCTTTGACTCTCACTTCTCCCCTTTGATTCAAACCTTTCAGACACAATCGTTCTTCTCAACCTTTCCACACCCTTCATCCCGGTCAAACCCAGCGAAAACCACGCAAGTCTCTTATTACCTAAGACTCCTTCTTCCGTTCTCCCTCTTCGACATTACACAGATCGTGATGCCTTCGCAAAAGATCAAGTGTCTCTTGGGCGCCGCCGCCCTCCTCTGCTCCGGGCTGGCCCAGGCGCAGAAGTACGTCCTCCACGACAACTACGACCAGACGAACTTCTTCCACGAGTTCAGCTTCTTCGACCAGGCCGACCCGACAAAGGGCTCGCAGACGTACACCAGCGCGCAGACGGCCAACGACAAGGGCCTCGCCGGCTTCGCGCAGAACGGCATCTACCTTGGCGTCGACGCCAAGACTACAGGTCAGGGCCGCCAGTCGGTGCGCGTCACGTCCAACAAGGCGTACGACTCTGGCCTGTTTGTCGCCGACATTGCGCACATGCCCACGAGCAGCTGCGGCGTCTGGCCTGCGTTCTGGATGTTTGGTCCCAACTGGTGAGTGATGACAGTCAGCAAACAGAGAGAATGGAAAACTAACCGCGGCAGGCCCAACTCTGGCGAGATTGACATCATCGAGGGCGTCAACACCCAAGAGTCCAACGCCGTGACGCTGCACACCGGCCCCGGCTGCACCATCACCAACGACGGCACCGTCTCCTCCACGACCCTCAAGGAGAAGGACTGCAACGCGGGCAACGCCGGCACGGGGTGCGGCCAGTCGACCTCGAGCAACCAGAACTACGGCGACGGCTTCAACGCCATCGGCGGCGGCGTGTACGCGGTCGACTTCAACTCGCAGGCCATCTCCGTCTGGTTCTTCCCGCGCAGCGCCATCCCGGCCGACGTGACCTCGGGCAACCCGACGCCGTCGTCGTGGGGCCAGCCGCTCGCCAAGTTCAACGGCGGCCAGGGCTGCGACATCCCCTCGCACTTCAAGCAGCAGAACCTCGTCTTCAACACCGCGCTGTGCGGCGACTGGGCCGGTAAGGTGTGGTCGCAGAACGCCGAGTGCGCGGCCCTCGCTTCGACGTGCTCCGACTACGTCGCCGCCAACCCGCAGGCCTTCACCCAGGCGTACTGGCTCATCAACTCGGTCAAGGTCTACCAGAGCCAGTAAGCAGATGCTCTCCACTTGGTGGGCGGGTGCGTCTTTTTTTTCTCCTTTTAGACACGACGACTGCAAAGACCTGGCGTCGGTATGATAGACGACGATCCAGAACGGAGTTGGAGGCTGGTTTTCTTTCTTCATGGGTTCGGCTTTTTTTGACGATATTTACGACATTTGGCTTTGACTCTTCTTTTTAGAGATTCTCTTCGACCACCCCGGGATATCTACTGGTAGATACCATTTTTTGTGAACCCTTTGGGACATGACATGACGGAAAGATGGCGTTACGGGAAAGAAAGAAAGAGGTCTCCTTTGATGATTACCTAGACTAGGTTATGCTTTTTAGCTTGTGGGTATGTTAGCTCCAGATACCCTGAATTGGACTATTACCTCGTAAACTTGGAATATGATACATGCCCCTGGTCTTACGTGAGTTCAAAATGAGTAAATAGAGATCGTTTCGCCGAGTAGAGCACAGAGAGCAGGCATCGTTTCGCCAAGTAAAGTATGAGGAAGATCAAACTTGAATGCTGGTCCGAGTCAGCACGCAGAGCTGTCAGGCGTCCTTGAGAGGTTTGTTTCGGCAAGAAGGACCGCTGAAGACTTGCTCTTCGGCGTTCAAGCTCATGACACGTGCGGTGCTGCGGCGCTGGGAGAGACATCTCCGGTGCGCTGATTTCCTCGACTCGAGTCGGCCAGCGACGAACATGTGTGCACCTGTCACCCGGAGCAAGATTCAGTTGACGTCCCGAGATGAGATGTCGTCCAACTTTGAGGACCCAGCAGCCACTAAGAACGAGTGGTTCTACTATGCCTCCAGGGAACCGGGCTGTCGGGCGAGGGCTGCCGAAACTGAATTAGATTTCACCGGGAGGATGTGCGTCCGATCTCTAGTGCGGGTTGCATGAAGTGGTTCAAGTGGCAGAGCCAATGCAGGGCCAAGACTCGAAACACGCTCATCTTCTGCCGTCTACATGGGCGGGCGCGACCTCACTACAGCTTTTGAGGCCAATAGAAGACAAAAGTAGGGCATTAGGATTGACGATCTCTGGACCTGAGTCGAGCATGCTATCGATGGCTCTGGAGATGAGGGTAACCATGATCGGTCGCACTCGGTCATCCCCGTTACCATTTGCGGATCTCGTCATCCGAAAGAATTCAAGAGTGGGGAAAGGAGTTGGAGATGATGGTGAGAAACGGGCTCAGGGGACAGGAGTTGGCCAAGACGGGAATGACTCCGGGATAGAGGCTGGGCGATGAGATGCAGGAGAGGAAAGAAGACGGGATGTGAAGCGCCAGGGCTCTCCCTCGACCCCGTGCTGCTGCTGCCCTGCCGTTAGTGCTCAGTTTTCAGTGCCCCTTCTCCCACGCGCAAACCTGCAGTGACAGCAAGGGGCCCCACACGCTTAAGACATGCAGCTAACAGGTCCCACCTGATCGGGCTTAGCTGCCAGGGGTATGAGGCAGATCCACCGTGATCTTCGACAGACTTCAAACTCGCAACAGGCACACAACCAAAACCTCCAGCTTTGCCCGACCTCTGGACATGGAGCAGCCGACGGGCGGCCCCCGAGCTCGTCAAGGTCGTAGAGACCTACCAAGACCTCTGATTGGACCCTGACCCACTCAATGGAACAATCTACGCTCCTCGTAGATCGTGCGCTTGGCAAAGAAGCTTGTCTGCTCGTACCGAGTTGACCAGGGGACGACCCCGGCGTCGATGGCCCTTGGGACTTGTGATGCACCTGAACCAGTCCACATGTTGCATCAGGGCCTCGGATGAGACGCCGATGGGCAGTATTACTGCTGTTACCGCTCATTCTCGTTCGGACGACTCAGGCCCATGGCCGCATATGGGGTGGTGTTTGTCGCGGAATCTGAGATGAGCCTTCTGTCAGACGGTCTACTGGCCCGATGAAGCAATGATGGGATGGGGCGAAGAGGGAAGCCGCGGGGTACAGGGCGACAACCAGATGGAGCAACAGTACGGTTTGGCTATAGGAACTCGTGGTATAAGATCCTCCCGCTCGCCCCGACCATCATCTGTCTTGTCTCTTCTCATCATCAGCTTCATCTCATCCAATCTTCAATAATATCCATTCCCTTCATTCCACAGCAGCGCTGTCCCATTCACTCTTTGCCGGTCAATAACCTTGAAACTGTAAATATTATACAATTCACCAATACCTTTCGTCAACACACCGACATCAACCACCAACGACAAAATGTACTTCACCAAGGTCGCCGTTCTCTTCTCCCTTGCCGCCACCGGCTTCTCCGCTCCCGTCGAGAGCCGCCAGGCCAAGCTTTTGTCCGTCCAGGACTACTCCCAGTTCCAGGTCTCTGACGGCGTTGGCGGAAACGCCCTCGCTGAGGTCGCCCAGAAGTTCCCCGTAAGTCACTTTCAACAGTCATACATCACCATCACCGTCCACTAACACCAAACAGATCGACCAGATCAAGGCCAACCTCGCGGGCGTCAGCAAGGACGATCTCGCCATCCTCCAGGCTGCCCGTGTTGCCGCCGAGGGAGCCGAGACCGACGCCGGTGGCTTCAACGACGCTATCGCCAAGGCCTCTGGCGCTGACAAGGATGCCCTCTCGGTCGGCAAGATCAAGAACAAGGTCCTCAAGCTCCAGCTCGAGGTCCTCGCCCTGCAGGTCCAGCAGGCCCAGGGTGCCAGCAACCAGGCCAAGATCGACGCCGAGCAGAAGAAGCTCGACAACAACGTCAAGACCGACACCGCCTCCAAGGGCAAGACCAGCCAGGCCGTTAACTTCAAGGCCACTTCAACCCCCAAGGGCAAGAAGAACTAAGAAACCTTCTCCCTGGGATATCGCGGCCGTTGCCGTGAAAGGCATCTCGCGCGCGGGTTTTGGTGCAGGACAGCAAAAGAGAAACGGCGGTAATCTCCTCTTGGCTATGCGTGGTGGGGAAACTTGGGTCATGAAACATTGGCGAAGGGAGTTTACGCTCTGGGGAGCTTGAATTCCTGGTTTAATTCGTGGACATGATAATTCGGCTGAAGTTGGGGGAAATTTAGTAAAATACAATGGAGTTTTGCTACTCGGACACTCCCGATCGGTGAAGGTGTGACAGTGAAAAGATCCTTGAAATCCGTCTTCTGATCGAAGTATCAGTATTCTTCTAGATGTCGTCGCTCGCTATTGCTGGGTACGTACTTTCCACTGGCGCGGTCGCTTCTCATCCGTTCCATTCTGACCAAATCATGTGTATGTCTCGTAGTATTCACGTCCATCACCTTGATCTAGGCTCCGGAAAGCTTCTCACCTTGATATTATTGCACCGAGTTTATACGATGGAGAACAACGGTTGCACGACTTATACATTTAAGTTGGGAAGGATCCTGGGTTGCACTTGCCTTGTTCCGGCCGCCAATGCACCGCACTGTGCGTGGCGCCGTGATCTGTGAGGCAGACTGTGTGAGCGGTCGCCTCATTCACTGTGACTAGGCTTCCACTCGGAACCTTCACCTCACCTTCACACTTTCTGCCTCTTACACTGAAACGTCAGCGACGTACCTATTTTTTTTGGGAGATCTATCTTCACCATCGACATTGGCCATACATATCAAATCAAATCGAGGCTATCTCAACTTCGCAGCGGCAATTACGTGGCCTCCGCCGCATGACTTGCACCACCTAATACCTCAGCGAACCGGGCGCCCCCGGTGGCAACTCCCTTGCCCAATGTCGACGCCATCAAACTACCTCCCCATGGGATGCTTGGTCATCGCCAGGGAGAATTCCGGTATTCAAAGCGATGTTTGGAAGCGATTGCGAGACCGTTACGGAAACTGGGCGGACATTAATCCAGCAGATCCGGTCCCCGACATCAGCACCACCCAGCTGGCGAACTTTGACGACACGGATGAGGCTCTTTTGAGGTCAAAACCCGTCACGGTGTTCAGGAATCTCGCGGCCGCCAGATGGATTCTGTTGCAAGTCTTTGTCTCTCAAGATCATGTTGCCATCATCAGAGTCTACATGCTGCCCGATGACGTTGACAGGCGCCTCGTCGATCGTGAGCGGAATAAGCTGAAGCACTCCCGCGGCTTACTCTTCGCAGCCCTCGACTTTTCACCGCAAACTTGGTCAGGCCGGCCTGCCCATATACCCGTCAATCTCAGTGATCACTTGAAGGAGGAGTTCGACGACGAAGATGAGTCTCGCACGCTTTTGGAGATGTTCAACAGCATGCCCTCGCCAGACCCCAACCCGAGCGTCATCACCAATCACGGGGACCGTGAGGCGGCGTATGCAGTTCTGGAGAGCGACGTTCCTGGCCTTACCACGACACTTTATGATTACCAGCGCCGATCAGCAGCCCTGATGATTGAGCGAGAAAGCGAGCCCGGCCAGGTCCTCGACCCCCGCCTACTCAAGAGCATTGACCAGAATGGCGCCACGTTCTACTTCGACCCCAGCCAGAGCGTACTTCTTAAAGAGCCACGGTTTTATGATGGAGTCAGAGGTGGCATCCTTGCCGAGCAGATGGGGGCAGGCAAGACGCTCATCTGCCTGTCTGTGATTCTAGCGACCAAGCACTCGGCCACCCAAACGCCAGAGATTTACCGTGGAAACGACGTTCCTGTGAGAAAGCGGGTAGCATCTCTCGCAGATATGGCGGCTTCATGCATCACTCGAAACGCGGCTCCCTGGAAGACGTACTTTAACACATACGGCACCGTGGAGGATCTGGAGTTCCCAAAATGCATTGCTGCTATTGAACGGAATCCTGGCTTTTACCATGTTCCACCTGCTCCGCCTAAGCGAAGCAGTCGATACCAATTGACGGCCGAGCCGCCACCAACAAAGATATTGCACAGTCACGCATCGTTGGTGGTTGTCCCAAACAACCTCATGAAACAATGGGAACAAGAGATTGCGAAGCACACCGCTCGCCAGGATCGAGCTGGTCTCAAGGTCCTCACCCTGGCCAGTCAGGTGGGAGAAATTCCCGACGCCCCTTCCTTGGCAAAGTACGATATCGTCCTCATTTCTCAGTCCCGACTCGGCAGGATATACAAGCAGACTATGCTACATGGGTGTCCCCTGACAGAAGTTCACTTCAAGCGCTGCATTGTTGATGAAGGCCACAAGCTTGGATATTCCAGGATTTCGAGCAAGAGCGACCTGCTGCTAGCTCTGGACTTGATGCAGATTACTTCTCGATGGATCGTCACCGGAACACCAACTCCAGGATTGTACGGTGTAGACGGCAAGAGCAAGGTAGCCAGTGCTGGAGACAAGATGGCTTCTGCGGACACGGAGAAGCAAGATCTTGAGAAGGTAGGAGCGATAGCATCGCTGTACCTGAACGCCCGGCCTTGGTCAAATACCTATCATGAAGCGGAAGATACGCCTGCAGACTGGGCCGTCTATGTGATGCAGCCGCGGCACAGCTCGAGGAGTAGCGGACGCAAGGGAATTCTCAGGGCAACGTTGAACACGCTGCTCATCAGGCACCAGCTGTCTGAACTCAACAAGCTGCTTCCTGCCGTCGATGAGAATATTGTTGTTCTTGAAGGTTCCTATCAAGACAAATTATCGCTCAACATCTTCTCGATGATGGTCATCTTCAACGCAGTACAGTCACAACGGCAGGATGCAGATTACTTTTTCCATCCTCGACAGAAGAAGTCACTCCTCCAGCTACTACACAACTTGAAGCAGGCTAGCTTCTTCGGTGGTTCATTCTATGCGCCCGAAGACTTACAGAAGTCGCTCGATACCGCCGAAGAATTTTTGAAGGAAAAGAAGGTACCGATCAGCCCGATTGATAAGATTTTGCTCGAAAAGGCCATGACAGTGGCTCGCATTGCCCTCAGCAATCCGTTGAAACAGCTCAGCAACCAGTTCAACGAGATCCCCATCTTTGTTCAGGACTTTCTTCCAAATGGTGCTAGTAAAGCCTGGTCTATGGACGATCAGGATACCAACCCAACTTGTACCGACGCAGGTATGGTGATGGGTGTTCAGAAGGTCATCCGCTCTTCGCTGGGAGATGCAACCAAGTTGAACAGTCTGATGAATGGCCAGCTTAAGGAGGAAGGCTATAAGATGATGGCTGACGGCAGCATCACCAGCGCCCGATCCACCAAGGCGGAACGACGAGCAACCAAGCTTCCGGACACACTCGCAGGAAACACAAAGCTTGGAGGGGAAAGGACGCCTCGGCATCTGCGCGCCAACGCTTTCCACGCCCCTGAAGAGTCTTTCTCTCAACAGGATCTGCCGGAGGACCTTCTGAAGGCAGAGCTAGTTTCTACGGTGTCAGCCAAGCTGTCGTACTTGCTCGATAGCATTGTGGAACATCAAGCGACGGAGAAGATCATTGTCTTCTATGAAAATGAGAATGTGGCATGGTACTTGGCCAGCATGCTCGACGTGGTGAGTAGGCACCTACAGTCTATGCACAGTCTATGCAACGCGAAGCTAACTTGACGAACGCAGATTTCAGTGTCACACCTAATTTACGCCAAATCACTGGCTTACGATCGAAAGATGCAGTACATCAATACATTCAACCACGAAGACAAGTTTCGGTCAGTTTGCTACCTACCTGCTTCACCGAGTAGTCTCTTACATGCATAACAGCGTAATTCTCATGGACCTGTCCCAAGCAGCTGTCGGTCTGGATATGCGCGCGGCTTCGAGGATCTACTTCATCAATCCGGTCCTGAACCCCCAGATACAGGCACAAGCTGTTGGACGAGCTCGGCGTATCAGTCAGCAGAAGCCCGTTACAGTAGAGACGTTGATTCTCCGTGGCAGTATCGAGGAAGTGATTGTTGAGAGGAAGAAGAGCATGTCCCAGATCGAGCACTGGAAGTGCAAGACAATGTTGGACGACCGTCCGATCTACAACTGGATCCTGAACGCCGCCATCATACCGCTGCCCGAGGGCGAGATGGAGAAACTGGCTCAGGCAGTTCCGCTGAAATATCCCCAACCAGTATTCGGCAGCGGTTTCGGAAGAGAACACCATCCTGACCAGGACCTCATCATGGGTGACATTGGTCCCAGCTCACCCATCAAGAATCGACAACCGGCGAACGTCAAGACTACCAACGGAAGAAAACGTTCTCGCAGTCCAGAACCACGGAGTGCGCCTGCCCGCCCTGCGCGCAGAGCGCGATTTGCCGAAGATGATGCTGTCCCATCCGTCAACATCGCGATGAACGGCGAGTCCAGCACTGCAGAGACCCCGGTCATTGACCATCAAGAGAGCGTTCCACCTCAGGACTTGCATGAATTAGACACTAAGCCAGCTCGCCGAGTACAGTTCTCGGTAGCTTGATGACATGTCGACGTACGGGTATTGTGTTTTGATCACGTTTTATAGATGATTGACTTGTATATAACATGAGAAAGGGTGCGGGCACTCCTCAAGCGGCGGAGTGCCATGGTGTGGTTTACCCACGGGTGGCAAGAACTGCTACCCGAGTCTATATATAACGTTCATAATAGCAGCTTCACGGAGGCAGCCAGCTGTACATACCTAATGACCAAAGGTTTCGGACTTCGCCCTTCTTCTCTCTTCATGCAGACTGCGACGCCATCGAAGGCGCATATGCAGAGCACGCGCCCATCGGGGATCCGATCTGAAGATGCAATGCAAGCTGTCGGTCGCCACAGGGATATCTGAGATCGCAGGACGAACTGCGTTGTTGTCTGTCCCTACACGCAGAGCCAAGCATGCGATGGCGTCCGAGGGCCAGAGTCCTGAGCTATTCATAGTTGAATTTGGTGAGGTGTGAAGTCTGACCTCACGGACCATGTTGTTGTTCAGTCCTTGCGATGCTTGTTCCTGACCACGAGGCCTCGTTATGAAGGGGACTAAGTTCGATGACAGCGGAACCCGGTTCACGGCAAGCACGTGTGGACGAACCGGGTCGTCCAAGGAACTGGGCCAACAGAACGGACCGCTGGTGCACTTCTTTTGGCGAGAGGGAGTTTGGACGTTTTTTGGCCCCACGAACCTCACCTTAAATCCCGCGCGAGGGGCAGTGCGCGGCCCTCCGTCCGTTTTGGCGAAACCTCTGTGCACGAAGAAGGCCTGGACGTTGCTGAGATTTGTTTTTTCTTCTTCTGGACAGAGAAATGATGGGGTCATGGGCCCATGGGAAAAACCGAACCAGGTTTTGCAGGCATTGGGAAATAGTTCGATCAAGGTAGTTGGGGTTCTTGGACTTTCGTGCCGAGACGGCGGCGGCACGCCGTTGTGTTGTAGCTAGGAATATCACACGCGGGTGGGGAGGAACACGCACCCACTCTCCAAACCGAGATATCCGTTCAACGGGGGTGGTTCAGCCGGCAAGAAAGGCGATGATGCAATGCGGAGATGTCGGCAAGCCGCCGCGGCCCCCATTGCCCCGGAAAGAGAGGCTGGGAGCCAGGCAAGGTAGGTTTGCGGTGACAGGAAGATCCCCACTCTGCCTTCCGGTGACTGTCCGTCCCAGTTTCCGGGGGGCGGCGACTGAAGAGGAAGAAGAAGAAACGGAGGCGCATCATGACGCCTGTCTCGTTCAATCTGTGACTGTCAAGTCTCTGGGCTGAAGGGCGGGAGGCGTCTGGTCCACACCATCCACATCCAATCCTTCCAAGTTTCATGGATCCTTTTTCACAAAGTCGGCTGTTGAGAAAGCCTGGCCGGTAGCAGCAGCATCATTATCGCGCACTTTGACGCGCAAGCGGCGGCGCCTCCAGGAACAGACGCGGGTGCATTAGCCCAGCGCTCGCTAAGAAGTACCTCGCCTGCGACGCAGTTTAAGAATGACAGATGCATACAATGCAGAGCCATTGTCGATGACATTCCTCGCCCCAAAAGGACAGAATAAAAAAGTCCAGAGGTTGGGCCGTTTGCGCTAAGAGTTGGGTCTAGGGCAGGAAACAGCAGGGACGCCCGTTGAAACGAGTTTCTCACCAGGGCAACGACTTAGCCCAAACTAGTTACCTTGCTCCGATCTCTCGGGACTATCCCCTCCAGCATGGCTATTTGCATTCCACCTAAAAGTCCCATCACCCTCTCTCGGCTCGGCTTGGGACGAAGGGCAGGCAAGAGAAGATGGGATGGCCCGGGCGGGAGGGACTGCATACCATCATCACACCATCTCGCCGGTACCGCTCTCGGGCTGTTGTTGAGATGAGTCGTGAGATCGAAATTGCGATGATAGCGATAACAGCCCTGGGCAAGATGGGTTGCTTCGAGTACGCGGGAAGTCAGCGGGAGGCGGATGCGAGTAAGCGCCTTTCAAGATTGACGAGGCGTCGTTGATGCGACCTCAGCACGCGCTACGGCGTCCAGGGTGCAAGCCGGGCCTCTCAGCTCTCAGCTGAAGAGGGGAAAAGGAAGCCCGGTGGGATTTGCCATGTCGTCCGTTGGAGTTCCCACTTGAAGCAACATCCACGGCATTCTGTTCCTGGTGTACTGGAGAGAGAGAGAGCGGTTTAGCCAATCCGCCAAGGCAGGAAAGCAGCGGCGTACCCGATGCTGCAGCCCTCGAGGTTCCAGCTCCGTCTGTGCCATGGATCGAAAGCTCGAAACACTCCAGACCGACAATCCCGTCATGGCCAGCTGCAGCAACAACCCCCGTACGTACGTCCTATCCAATCTTGGTGCGTGTGGGCGTGTGAAGGTGTGTGTGTTTGACGCTGCAGGGCGGAACGGGATCTCCCCAACCTCTCGCCGATATGCTTCGCGGGTCACCTCATTCGTTGGTCTGAAGGTCCGGACGACGAGCCCTGGGCGAAAAGCGAAAAAAGATGAGACCAGACGACGAGAGGGAGCGAGCTTAGGGCCGTTCAGGGACTGGGCTCTATTTGCCCGAGACGACTACCAACGCACAATCACATCACCATTGCCTGTCCATGTCTCTGTTTCTCTGTCTCGCATTCTCTGCCTAGGTGCTTCACATGAAAGGACCACGGAAGACGACGGCAACGTGCGCAGCTCTGTATGGGCTGTGTGCATGGCCTGCATTGTCCAGAGGAGCCTATTGCTGGACGTCGATGGCGGTTCATCGCAACCCCGCGAAACGGGGGGGACAGGGAATCATGGCATATGCCTTGGCTACCTCCAGACAGCCCATTGGCCGCGAGCAAACCCGGGAGTCGTCGTCGTCCGTCCCAGCCGCCTCCGCCACGCAAGGAATCGCCCGGCGGTCCAGAAACCTCGCCCAAACCCACCCTGTTAACCTTGTTTTCTTAACTTTGCACACAAATGTCGTCTTGTGCTGAAATGGAATTGTGGGTAGACGTGTATGGATACAGCCTGCGACACATCGTCGATTTGATGGAAGAGGCGCGGGACTGGGCTAGACGAAGGGGGGGCACCGTGGAAGGCAGAGGGGTTAGATTGCCCACATTCCAATCATTCATGCCGACTAAAGCATGCCCCAGCCGCTGTGTTGCAGAAATGCTGCCTCCATATTGCGTTGCTTTGCGTAGAGATGCGGTAAAGGCACAAAAAAAAAGTTCTCTGGACCAGGCCTGGTCCTTGTGTGTTCTGGTGCTGCTGCTTCCTGGTCTGAGGGGGCGAGCGCCGACACATGGACATGTCTTACCGTGCCCACGACATGACGGATATTTCGAGCGTGCGTGGGTTGGGGGTGTTGGCTGAGGCGTGTGTGTGGTCGTCCTCGCGAGAGAGTGGGAGGAGCCTGATATAATGCGGTCAGCGCATGAGATTCCGCAATCTCGTCCTTTTGCCCTCGCTGCTCATTTCTCTCTGTGTTTCGAGTGCGCGCAACAGCCCCCTTTCTTAGCATTGGTACATATTTGTCTCGACTCGTTCCTTGATTTTCTTCATTTTGGTTGTTCGGATTGCTTGGGTATATGGGTCCCGGCCGGATTGTCTGAGCTTGGCTTCCACTGTTTCCAACCCCTATCCTTTCAGCTCAGCTCGCTTCAGTCCCTGCTTGGTGATGCCTTCAACTTGGTAACGGGCGGGTCGGCTACTGAATCGAGAACCCACACGGCAAGGCAACGACGGCAACTAGCCAAGCTCCCCACGCTGGAATATATTAAAAACACACACAAAATTACGGCACATCGACCTCATGAGGACCAAGGTTGCGGGCACCCTTTGGCGACAATAAAAAGAGCAGTCTCCCCCTCAGACGGCCCCGGCGAGCGGTGCGGCTGAATTGAGTGAGAAAGAGAAGAGAATTGTGAGGAGCGAAAAAGAGTCGGTCAGCGCCCCAGCAACGACGGAATCTCACCGAAGGCCAAGACGAGGAGGTAACGAGCCATTGAGACTCGGAAAACCCGAAATCCACGGCGAAATGATTAGCGGACGGCAGTACTACGAGATCCCACCCGCTGGCGGCGGCGGGAGCGGCGGCGTCGTCATCGGCGGCGGTGGTGGTACCCGTGGTGGTGCGGGTAACCACGCGATGAACGGCCACGGCAGCATTCATCGATTCGACCCGACATACGTTCCCGGCTACGGCCACGGCGTGCATGGTTACAGTCGGGGCCACAGTCACGGTGGTGGTGGCTACTACGATCGCAACCGCGGGACGCGAGTCCAGCAGTACG
The DNA here is from genome assembly GCF_026319265.1 of Colletotrichum chrysophilum. Taxonomy (NCBI): domain Eukaryota; kingdom Fungi; phylum Ascomycota; class Sordariomycetes; order Glomerellales; family Glomerellaceae; genus Colletotrichum; species Colletotrichum chrysophilum. The sequence continues at coordinate 733,996 of NW_026517291.1, read as the reverse complement.
ACGACGACGACAACGACGATAGCAACAATATCAGCATCAACCACGGCTTCAAGCCTGCCCCCGCGGCCAGGCAATCCCTCTCGGCGCTGGACGAGAAGCGTGCCAACGAGATCCGCCGCGGCGTTTACGCCCACGTCTTTCTCGATGTCAAAAATAGCAGCAAATCAGAAGTCTCGTAAGTCCCTCTTTCGTCCTACTGTCTGGTTTTCGCGCCTCCGTCTTCCATTGGCCGCCCCCGTTTCTTGGGTTCATCATCCACCTTTGCTTTCCGTCGCAATTTGTTTCTCGTTTTCGCGCGCGCGTCAAATAAGCCATCAGGCTGTCTGTCAGTCTGTTTTCTGCCCTTCGCGCATGTACACTTCACCTTGCATGAGAATGCGTTCGTGTTCGTCTCTGCTGCAGTCGGATTTACTAGTCATTTTCCGGGTCTGCTAGTCATTTATGTTACCGCGTGCCTCATGCTGCAGCACTTTTTCTGCTGCTGCTGCGCCCTCTTCGATGCCTGTCCTGACTTTGAGGATGGTTTCATCCATTTGCGAGTTGGGACGGGGTCGTTTGGGCTTCAGGTTCATCCGATTATCCCGTTTTGTCAAAGTCAATACTTGGTACCCACGTTGTTTGCGCATGCACATGTTCATGCTGCGTTTTTCTGTTTTTCCACCGTTTCTTGCCCACATTTTTGAAGAAAAAATCTGGAAATCTGGATGACGACTTTGGATACAAGTCCGACTGTTGTCGCGTCGTTCGATCTCCCGAAAGAGTTTAATGGGGCGCTGCTCCACGCCTCATTTCATCGGCGCCCGATGTTTCCAAGCGGGACGTGGAGCTGAGCCGACGGGGTGCCTGTTAGTGTTGGTTATTGGAAATGCTCTCTCCATTTGCACTTGCACACTTGCTTTTCGGGGAGGCTTGGAAAGACAAGACACATGCAGCAGCAGCATGCGGATAAAATCCCACAGACGAGCAAGCCGCTTCCTTCAATGCCGCAGTCGTTCCTCGAACCTGCTTCTTCTGAAATTGCGTCCCCACGAGATCTTCCGCCCAGCCTCGGCGCGGGCGGAGACGAGAGCTCGCTGATCGCGAGCTGTCACTTCTGGTGATGGACACGCATCGTCATCCCCCCAACATGGATGGAGCTTTGGTCCCCCCGAGTTCGACTTCGACTTCTGCTCCATGTCTCCCCCTTGCCCAAAAAGACACACAGCGCAACATACGACCCCCTTGCTCTTTCATCTCCAATCTCCAATCTGCAGCTCAAAGTTGGGCAGACCCATGATTTGAATCATCCTTCATCCTTGCCAGCAGCCGCAAATCACCCACCCTTCCGACCTGGAGCGGACGCTCTCAATCACTTGGTGCCAGGGAGCACGAGAACGGAGACTGCAGACGTTTTCTCGGAAGGAAACGATAAGCCCAGCAGGAACCAGGGGACCAAAGGAGCTTCCTAATTTCCACCAGGAACAGTGGCGCGCGTCTCTGTCCAGTGGCCGGCTAGGACAAGACTCGCGCCGCTACCCGCCAAGCGGCACGATACGGCTCCAAGGCTGGCTGCTACAAGAGACCAACAAGAATTTTTCCTTCTATTTCTCTTCTCGTCCCTTTTCGCGCCGCACATAGTGTAAGCCCTAGCGCAAGTGCTAGAGTAGGGAGTCGTCGTCGTTCGCCGCGCCCACGTTGCCGGGTTGCGCGACTCGACTACGGCGTTGCTTAGCCCGGCCGCCTTGCAACGCCTTCCCAAGACTCGACACAACACCCGCGACAACCCACGGCTGAGGTTCGCCGGTCCCAGGTGCCAGGGACCCCCCTCAAGCTCCAAGTGCGCCCCCAAGGGGGTGGTGGGAGGGGTGGGAAGGCCCTTGGTTCCACGGCCCATGGCAACCCCCCCGCCGGTGGATGGTGGATGGGCGGGCACCCATCAGTGCCATCACGCTCCATTGGGATAGGATGATCAGAGCCATTGTCTGAGCACTGCCGATGCACCTGTCTGTCGTTGCGTTTTGTGTGTGTCTTCCACGGATGTGTTGGTGTCCGTAGTTACGGTACAGAGTACCTTACGCAGCCTGCCTCCGCTGAAAGCCTAGGGTCCAGGCTACAGCCTCCCCGCCGGTGCCAGCGCTGGTGCGAGTGCCGGCCTCTGCGCTGTTTTCCTCCCGTCTTTTCGTATTAAACATGACTGAACCCCCCCATTCGTCACGTCATGCTGGCGCTTGTTTAATCTTCTCTTTTTTCTCGCTTTCACTGTTTGCCGATTGCTTGTACCTTCTTGGCTTGGACACTGGGACCGGGGCCGTTGCCGATTTCCGATTGCTCTTGTTGGATCTCACCTATTAACACGTCTTCTCCCACCACCTAGTAGCAACAACCCGAGAGTCCAACAACACAAGAGACGAGCTTCCGCCTCACCTGCTGCTTCCACTTACGTCGTACACGATGGTAATCGCCTGAGAGTCCCCGGCCGTTTCTCTTCACGCCCATCAGTCGCTACCGCAGTCACCCTGACCCCCGTCATGGCCGCCAGCCACGGACCGGCCCCAGCATACTTTGGAGCCCCTACGGAATTATACTCCAAGCGTGATTCCTCAATGAATGCGATGTCGCCCGCACGATCGAGCCCGCGGATAGCCCGCGTACCGTACGCACTGCAAACAACACCCGCCGAAACCAAGGGTGTCGTCGAGGCCATGCCCGTCACCCCACTCAACAGACCGCGGAAGCTCTCGCAGGCTTCCACTGTCACCGTGACAAGCGTCAACAGCCCGAGGGACAGCTTCGACTCCAGGTCGAGGAGCTCGTCATGGAGCAGCAACAGGTCCAGCTTCGAATCGAGGGACTCGTGGAGACCCGACTACCTGTACCAGCGACCCAGCCAGCCTGTCGTCTTCAGGAAGAAGGCCCAGCCTGGTGAGATCTTTGCAAAGCTGCCTGGAGAGGTGCTGGAGCTCATCCTGGGCGAGCTGAAGAAGTTACATCTTGACAGGAGTAGTGAAAGCTGTGCGACATGTTGGATGAGGGATCTGTGCTCCATCAGCCTGACTGCTCGGAAATGGTGCAAATACGCACGAGTGGCATTGTAAGGTGGTCTTCTTACGACAACGTTCTGTTTGCTGACGACTTTCAAGATACGAGGATATCCAGCTGGTGGGACCAGACTCGACTGCGCAGAAGAAGAAGTACAAGCTCGCACTCGGCTCCCGAATGATGCTTCTACGACGAACTCTGAGATCGAACGCGTACCTCGCCACCATGGTTCACACCGTGAAGGTCCCAAGCCCGCCCGTTGGCGTCGCGCTGGAGGATTATCACAACCAGGTGGCCGCCCTCATCATGGCCTGTCCCAACTTTGAGCGCCTCATCGGTCTTCACCCTCAGTACAGCCACTCTTTCAGCAAGCTGTACCACGCCCTCTCGACGCGCAAGCGTCTTAAACACATGGACTGGGTGGTCCAGCCCTCCCCGTTCCAGCGACAGCACCGATTGGGCCGTTCGAACTCTTCTGATAATGTCCCAACATTAACCCAACGCCAGCGCGAGATGGTGACGCCTGGCGATCTGCAACCGCACCAGAGCGCTACTTTCCTCGAATACCACGTCGACTGGGCTCACCTCAGCACTTTGACGATTCACTGCCTCCCGGGCGCGACGCTCACCCCCGATAATCTCGTCAGCTCGGCGCTGATGCACCTGACGTCCTTGCAGCACCTGTACCTGTCTCACATGCCGGTGACTGCCTTCAACGACAACGCCCTCCTTTCGCTCCCTCCCTTGCGCACACTATCTCTTTCCCACGTCCCCGGTGTCACTTGTGCCGGAATCTCGGCCTTGGCGACTTTGCCTACAAGCCAGGCGATCCAGAAACTGACTCTGCGCCACATCAACCTCGAATCCCTGCCCGCCCTGGCTCGCATCTTCTCCAACTTCACCTACCTCGAAGCATTCACCCTCGTCCAGAGCTTCGCCCCTACTCTCCCCGAAGACACTTTCATCTGGCTCATGCCCTACCTTGCGTCTGGTTCCCTGCGTAAACTCCACTGGGACATCACAAGCAACACCACCCACGCAAACGCAGCGGATTCGATCCTCGCCCGCAGCATCGCAGCCTCCGGCTTCCCCTCCCTTCGCAGCCTCCGCACCCCGAACGATCCCGAAGGCATCTTCCAAGCTCTCTGCCGCCCCTACGAGCGCGTCGACCTCGCCAGCGACCGATTCCGCCAGCCTGTTGCCCGAAGCGCCTCGTTCCCCGCCGCGGCGCCAGGATCCCCGACCAAGTCCAAATCCAAATTTCCGGCCAAGGCCGCCACACTACCGCCCACCGAGACATTCCTGGAGTGCACCGATCTCCACCAGGCCCGTCTGGCAGCGCAGGCCCGCCTCGAGGCCGCGCGGCCGTTCCCGCGGTTCTTTGTCAATGTCATTGATGAAGATGGCACGCTGTTGGAGAAGTATGGACTGGCAGGTTTCATGGGTACCATTGAGAGCCGCATCTCATACAACCTGCGTCCGGACTCTGGCGCGAAAGACGAGCGTGGCGGAATAGTCGAGATGTCAGACTTAATGGCCGGCAACAACGGCGAGGACATCCCCAACGGCAAGGAAGGTTGCACCGGCCGCTGGAACATGTCTTCGTCGGCGGCGGAGAAGAAGGACAAGGAACGGTGGTGGCACACGGAAAGAGGCCGATGGCACCAGCCCGAACTTGCGTAATGATGATGAAACGTAATCATGGAGGCAATACCCCTTGTGCTCTGGCTTTCCTTTTTTTCTTTTTCTCACTTTTTTCTCCATGACGATTTACTCATGATATCCAAATTGTCTTGGACGTGGAGATAGATACCAAACGAAATCTGGGATGGGGAAACGGATGTGTATAGATGTACTTAATGTTTTATAACGGTATTTAAAGGGCCCAACGACAGACGGCGAGAGATACAAGATGAAGCCAAAAAGAAGTAGATATGCCAGGAAAGAAATCAACAGCACCTCTTTGACAGGGGTTTCTTGACGATTGATTCATCCTTCTGCTATGCTGTATGTCACACTCGTGGGGGTCTGTGAAACCTTGTCAGGAAGCTTTCCAGAAAAAGGAAATGTTTTGTCCTCCAAGTCCTGTTGCCACGGTGTTTCGTTTTGCGTGGAATTCTCTAGAAGACGGACCGGTCCGTCCGGCTTGTGGTTCAGATCATCCGTGGACGGTGACACGCATCTAGGTATCCAAAGAGCTTACATCAGCGCCCCCAGACGAGAGCAGGTCGCAAGCTGTGACATGGTGGGACCAGGAGATGAAGCAGGCACTGCCTCTTTGCTGTTGCCTGTGCTCACAATCATTGTCAGTCATCGCGTGCTGAGGTGCCTAGCTGCCTTTTGAGCATCAATATGAAGTACCGTACATAGGGATGTTCGGCTGGCGGTAGGCGGGGGACCCCGGTGCGCTGCAGGAGCCTTAAAACCCGCCCAGGGGACTCCCCATCACAGGCGGTTCCATTCCTCGCCATCCCTCCCCCCTTCCACTGGACCCGTCCCCGCCCCCACCGTAGGTTCCCTGTCCGTCAATCCCGTGCGCGCAGTGACCACCCGACCGCTGCTGCCTCCCCACCTGACCTCAGTCACCTCCATCAGCCTCAACGACCTCCGACATCTACAGTATCTCGACTTGCACCTCTCACGTACCAGACGTTCATCTCAAGATAGATTTCAATATCCTTCGCCGCTTGAATATTCTCCTGGGTCCTACCCCCGACGCTGACAGCCTTGCTTCATTTGCATCATCACCCGCCCTCGATTGCATCATTCAATCGGGTACCTTATAACGAGTCTGGAATACATCGGCATCAGCCTGGGGACCACATTTTCGTTCGGAACAGGCCGAAAGACGACGAACAGGACGGGAGCGGGAAAGAAAACCACAAAAGGCACGGAAGAGGCAGACCAAGATGGCCAAGGAGAAGACGCTCCGCATCTTTTGCTTCGGCGACTCGCTGACGGCCGGGTTCTCGGCTTACGGCTCAGTCTACCACCCGTACTCCATCGCTCTGACGCAGAAGCTATCCAAGGACTTGTCCCACACGCAAGTCATCGCCACCGACAACGGCATGCCGGGAGATGTCGTCACCCAGGGTGCTTTTGCACAGCGGTTCGCGAGCGAAGGTCCGTTGCCGCCCTCCAGTTTCATCTCACACGATATCTCACTTCACGTCTCACTCATAGCTTCTCATGTATGATGCTGATTGATGAAATGTAGTGAACTCAGTATCATTTGATCCCGTCGCCGGTAAATCAGTCCCAACAGTGTACGACTGGGTTATTATCCTGGGCGGCACAAAGTAAGTTCAAGCTCATTCACCGTGGCCGCATCTCAGATAAGTGCTAACGCTCTTGCAGCGACTTGGCATATAGCGTGCCTCCAGAGAAGATTTTCCAGTCTCTCCTAGCAGTTTACAACACAGCCCTCGAGAAGGGAAGCAAGGTCCTTGCATTAACAGTGCCCGAGACGGCCATTAAGCATACGAAGGTCGATGCCGCGCGGAGCCAACTTAACTCTGCCATACTCTCACATGAGGCGCCAAATTAGTAAGTCAAAGTCTACTTCTTCACAACCCAAGTCGTCACGCGAAAAAGGAGAGAAATGCTGACCGCAGCTAAGCTACGCCTTTGATCTCAACGCCAGAATCCCCTACCACGCCCTCCCGGACAGAGAGCGTAAGAAGTACTGGGATGACGGCGTGCACTTTACCCCGGCAGGCTACGACTGGATGGGCGGCCACATCGCCGAGGCGCTGGGCAACTTTATCGAACTAGAGCGCGACCCCAACTCGCGCAGGTCACGGCGCACGAAGCGGTACAAGGAGGAGGACATCTCCTTTGACGAGGAGTCGGGCGACCCACGGTCGCTAAGTGAGGGATACGTGGTCGTGCGGATGAGAGACTTGGATTAGATACCTTTTATGATGCACCCTTTTTCTCTTTCTTGCTGACATCTCTCTATTGTCGGCTGCCTGCCTTTCCGGCTGCCGAGGTGCCCTCTCTGATGAGTGGTCTCATGTGCTATGCTTGTTTTGTGTGATTCCCCTGAACGCCGGTAAACCCCCCTTACAACGCCAGATATGTTCATCATCCAGTCGTAGCCGTCATTTCATACAACCAAGTTGGCCTCCACGAATTCCTGAGTCGGACGACTATTAGCCGTGTTTGCACAGAATATGTCGAAGAAAGGGGTGGTACTCACGGGGAACTGCTTCTGTAAAGCGTTGGTCACATTCTCGACCTCCTCAGCCATGCTCTGCACGTTGGCGTCCCACTGCCTCATCTCCTTACCGACCGTCACCTCCGCCCGCCCGCTGCCCTTCTGGCCCGAGGCCTCGCCGCCCTCGAACCAAATCACCTCCTCGAGCTGGTCGATCCGGCCGAGAAGCCGGCCCTGCTCAATCATGCGCGCCGTCGTCTCCTCCGCCTTCTCCCCGTCCAGGCCGAGCAGCGAGCCGAGCGCCTCGAAGCCGATGTTGCGGTACAGGCGCGAGGCACCTAGCAGATTGTGCTCCACGACGGCCTTGGCCAGGACGGTGGACCCGTCGGCCGTCGTCGCAAGCTGGTGCGGCTGCAGGCCCTGCGCGAACTTCTCCACCTCCGCGGGCGCGAGCAGCCTGTCAAAGAACATCTTCTCCAGCATGCCGAACTCGTCCAGCCCGGCGGACCGCTCGTCCTTGTACAGCTTGCCCAGCGCGCGGCTGCGCATCGGGCCGGCGGGGGCGAGGATGGCGCACTTGACGGCCATGCTGAGGGTGTGCAGGCGCTCCTCCTCGGCGATGGCCGGGCTCAGGCTGATCTCGTGGTAGCGGTTGCTGGCGCCCAGGAAGTCGCGTTTGGAGTCGAGGATGCGGGCCTGCGAGAGCTTGAAGTGCAGGTCGAGGTCGCGGTCCTGGACGGTGTGCATGATATTCTTGAGCTTGTTGACGTACGTCTCGGCGGCGGTGGTATCGTCGACCTCGAGGTAGTTGCGGGCGATGCGGACCCAGACGCGGGCCTTGTCGTCGTTTGTGACTTTCCGCTGGGAGCCGTCGAGGGGGATCTCGGCGAGGGACTTTGCGGCGTCGAGGAAGTCCTCATTGTTCTCGTGGGCCTCGGCGACGAGCTCGCGGACGGCGGCGGCCTGGTCGAGGAAGGAGGACGGCTGGGCGCTCAGCTGGGAGAGGGTGTGCGTGCCGACGGCGATCCAGAAGTCGTCGTTCTTGAGGTCGCGGAGGACCTTGACGAAGGTTGTGAGGACGGCGCGGGTGGACACGATGCCGAGCGAGGCGGCGAAGAAGGCATCGAGGACGGCGTTCAGGTCGGAGGTGATTGTCGGCGGGGAGGAGAGGTTCTTGATGTCGGCGATGATGGCCTCGTAGGCCGCTGCCTTGTCGCCCGCGGACTCGGCTTGGGCGAGCCGCTCGGCGACCTTTTGCGAGGGCGCCATCGTTGCTTCTTTTCTTCGTTTGTAGGGTTATTCGGGGGAGTGAGTGCAATTCGTGAGGTTCTTGTCTTGGCGTTATGGTGTTGGAAGTCGCAGAGCTGGAGCTGAGCTGTCCGTTGGTCGTCATTGGTAAGGTTAGGCAGGCAGGGTGGAATGGTGGGGTAATAGCTTCGGAGAGGTTGTGGAGGGGTGCAAGGGCCCACCGTCAAAAGTCAAAGACATGCCTTGTACGACGGGAGCTTGTACAATGAACGGAGCTCATCATTGAACCAATTTCATGTGCGATTCAGTGAGGCACTGGGACTGAGTGACCTGAGTTGTCGGGAATTTGATAGAAAAATCGCTTCCATCGCTCATCACTGACTGTTTTCATGCTCTTGTACTTAACTTCAGTCAATGAACAACTTTATGTACACAACAAAAACTATTTTTGTTGACCTAAAATGAGTTCAAGATTCTAGGCTGCCAGATTGAGTGCTCACAATTGGAGGACTTGCTCTAACAAGGCGCTTCTCAGGTTTTTAAATAGACCGCCTGATATGTGTACTTGACTAGGGACGATGGTGACGATAACGACGATGGTAATAAGGAAGATAATAGTAGAGCAGAGCAAGATATATAACCACAGGAGAATTGATCGTTCTAGCACAGGAAGAATAGACTCTTTTCAATTTACGAAGGCCAGTCTCATAGCTGTTGTGAGGATAGCAGTGTCCGTCACCAGTTCCCCGTCTGGCCGGACCCGCATTGGCATCACAGGTAGCTGGAAGGGGAGCTCTTAAAATAGGGCATGCTGCTCAAAACCAACTTGTTGATTCTGCCTCAAGATTTACCCCGTCGGTGAACAGTCGGAATCAAGGAGGCTGGTGTTCACAACATTCGCTGAACTATTTTAAAGCGGTCGCGTGTCTGGGCCATCGGGATTTTTTGCCAAACACGACTCGCTCTCACCCCGTCAATTTTGACCACCCACGATCGCGCGAGACAGGGATCGGCCGGAATGCATGGGAGTTGTGAATGCATTAAATTATGAACGGTGCGCGGGTATCTTTCCAAACATCGGCCCACCATCAGCCGATGATGACGAGCGAACCCTTCCAGCTTAGATATACACTTTTTTCCCTCCTCGGTGTCTTTTTTATTTACAAGACACTTTGAAAATGGTTCGCTTCACCTCGTTTTCCCTCGAAAACTAGTGTTGCAAAACAATCGGCTTCCCCGCCTCCCAGTTGTGCAGGCTCTCCTGGATATTGACCCAGTACCGCAGCTTCACCGCCTCCCTCTTGGCCGTATCGATATCGTCGTGCCGGAACGCCTCCTCCAGCACCTCCTCGCTCTCGCGTATCCGGCCCTCGTTCGCCTCCCGCTGGCCCTCGAGCTCGCTCTCCGCCGCCGCCTCCTCAATCTCCTCGCGCGCCTCCAGCACCACCATCAGCAGCTCCGGGTCCTCGACCTTGAGCGTCTCGTCGTTGGCCACATCCACGCCCCGCAGCTGGAGCAGGTACTGCGCCCGCAGCAGCGGATTCGACAGCGTCTTGTACGCCTCGTTGATCCGCGCCGACGTTGCCTCCGCCCGGTTCTTGAGCTCCGCCGGGTGCATGTCCGGGTGCGCCTTGGCCTGCAGCCGGAGGAACTCGCGCCGGAGGGCGCGCTGGTCGATGGGGAAGTGGCCCTTGGGCGGCGGCCCGTCTGGGAGCGTGATGGGGAAGAAGTCGTAGTGCGTTGCCGGCGGCTTGCTGCCGCTTTCCTGCACGGAGGAGGCCGTCTGCTCGCTCGACGCCGCTGTCGCCGGTCGGGAGAGGGACGCCGTTGCTGACATCCATCTTGTCTGGGTGAGGCAGTTATAGGGTTTCGGGCCCCATTGTGTTGTGCTTCTCGCGGCCAGCGGCGTGCTGGTCATTGCTCCAGTCCCGGCTACCCGGGCCATGGTCGCTTGTCGCCGGCACCTCGCACAGAGGCGGGATACGTCGCGTGCGCTCGTCGTGATTGAAGTACGCATTCTGCAAGACTGGTACGATTGAACTCAAAAGCTTCTCCTTTACGCAGCGCAAAATCGGTAAGTTGTTGGCAGCAATCGTCGGGAATATCTATGCGATTGGAAACACAGTGAATGGTCTTTGGTGTTGCTCATCCGCAAAAGGGCGAAATTTGCGACGGCTGAAGGGCGAATGGATGACGTCCCCCCCTTCCAGTTAATTGCCCACACTGCCGCGCCAAAGCGAAGCGAAGCGGGCTGAGGTGGTCCTAGCGCCGAGAGCCGCGCCGACATGTCCGAAGTCGGCCGGGGGGCAAAGTCGGTGTTTTCGCGGGCTCGCGGCATTCTTTCCACGGGCGGGTCCTGCTCGACATTGTTCCCCAATTAAAAAGGAGCCACAGCTTTTGACTAAAAAGTGCGGTGTGATTCGATGGTTGTCCGGTCACGAAGTGTTGTGCTGGAGCTGTCTGCATCCACACCCTTCCGATGTCTGGGGTCGATTGACTGCATTTTGATGATGCCAGCACCCAGAGAGGAACTGGGTGTCATCACAGGTTTGCGGCACTGATTAAAACGTGCAGACAGTGAAGCATCAAGATGCACTCTTGGACTTGCACTGGAAATCCTTCCCGGTCACTCCCGTGAAGCTCAACCTCTTCGAAGGTCTTATCAGAAAGATGTTCGATTCAAAAGACCAATCAGGGGATTCTTATTAATGCATGTGCACCTATTTGGGCAGCTTTCTCCTACGCCTACCGTATACGTATCCAGAATTGTGTAAGCACCCGTATCAGGCTTGCTTTCACGGACGTGCTCCCCCAACCCCAGATCAAACCCCATGGGACTGGTTCCTAGGCCATACGTACGGGGTAATTACCGCCGAATGGCAGGCGACTTATTACGACGATGGTGCCCGCTTCGCTCGTCTCGTCGAGGTTCGTCCCAGTTTTCGTGTTGAAAGTCGAGACCGCGAACAGCTAAAACATCATGTCCAAGGTATTCACTGCTGAAGAAGGTCAGTCCACGTCGGCTTCTCTGCCCCAATTTCTCCTTGCTGACCCCGAAACCATCAGTGCGAAAGCACAACACCCCAGAGAGCTGCTGGGTCGTGCTCTACGGCAAGGTGTACGACGTGACCGAATTCCTCCCTTCCCACCCCGGCGGCTCCAAGATCATCGTGAAGCTGTCCGGCAAAGATGCGACCGACGAGTACGATCCAATTCACCCCCCAGGTATCCTCGAGGAGAACCTGAAGCCCGAAAACTGCCTCGGCACGATAGACCCTGAGTCGCTGGCTCTGTTGCAGCCCGCGCCGGCCAAGGCAGAAGACGCGAAGCCAAAGGAGGGACCGCCTCGCTTGGAGACGCTGCTCAACCTTGATGAGATTGAAGAGGCTGCCACAAGGTTGATCCCCAAGAAGGCATGGGCATACTACTACTCGGCTGCGGATGACCTTTGGACGAAGAGCAACAACGGCCGCGCATACAGGCAGATTCTGCTCAGGCCGCGCGTGTTTGTTGACTGTACTCAAGTTGATACCTCTACATCAATTCTGGGCCACAATGTTGGGCTCCCGCTGTTTGTGTCACCAGCTGCCATGGCCAGACTCGCCCATCCTGACGGCGAGCGTGGCATTGCAAAGGCTGCTGCCAAGTTCAATGCGATGCAGTGCGTGTCGAACAACGCCTCAATGACCCCAGAACAAATCATTGAGGGTGCTGAGCCAGGCCAGGTCTTCGGATGGCAACTCTACGTCCAAAACGACAGGGCCAAGAGTGAAGCCATGTTGAAGCGCATCAATGCCATGAGAGATCACTACAAATATGTCTGCTTGACGCTGGACGCCCCCTGGCCCGGCAAGCGTGAGCTCGACGAGAAGCAGCAGTTTGAGGGAGCCTTCGAGGTCGAGTCAGAGTCAAACTCCAAGACTGAGGAGGCTAAGCGGCCAGGCGGTGGTGGTGTCGGCCAGCAGCTGTTCTTTGGAACGGCAGCCGACTTGACGTGGAAGACAACCCTTCCCTGGCTTGCAAAGCACACCGATCTGCCCATCGTGCTCAAGGGACTGCAGACGCATGAGGATGCCTACCTGGCTGCTATGTACGCGCCTCAAGTGAAGGCCATCATCTTGTCGAACCATGGAGGTCGTGCTCTCGACACGGCCCCGCCTGCGGTACACACTTTGCTGGAGATCCGCAAGTACTGCCCCGAAGTATTTGATAAGATCGAGGTCTGGATCGACGGTGGCATCAAGCGTGGAACAGACGTTGTCAAGGCTCTGTGCCTGGGTGCGAAGGCTGTCGGCGTTGGTCGCGCTGCCCTCTTCGGTCTGGGTGCTGGTGGCCAGGCCGGTGTGGAGAGGACGTTCGAGAGTGAGTCTTGCGTGTGCAAAACGATGTCGTTGTTGACGAGTCGCTAACTTTTTTTGTCTAGTCTTGAAGGCCGAGACGGAGACATGCATGAGGCTACTTGGTGCGAAGAACATCAGCGAGCTGGGCCCCAAGTTTGTAAGTGATACCACTACGATCCAAACGCAAGACCCTGGTGAGACGTCGGTTGCTAATGTATGCGGCAGATCAACACTCGCCAAGTTGAGAGGGATATATACGATGGCGAGTCTGGGCTCGAGAACAGGGTTAGCCTGTGGGTGAAGTCGAAGCTGTAGATTGACAGCGCCATGCCTGTACACTAGCTGAAAGGAGGAGGCTCTTCGAACGTTGGCCGAAGGGGGCAAATTACTGGCATCGCGGGGCAGACGGTATCATTTTGCCCTCAACGCTGCGATTGCATGATCCCTGACCTCACAAATGTGGGATGCGCCTCAGCTCAATTCAGGGTCAGCCTGGACATCGTGAGCTGAGATGAAGGGTTGATAAGGAAAAGATGGTGGGTGATGGCGGAATGGGTTCTGAAACCAAGGCATACGACAGCGTCGCAATTCCGCTGGCTCGCTCAGCCGTGTATAGTCATATATGAACGTAGAAGGACGCAGAGAGTTCTGGATTTCGAATAACAGGGTTAGGCTTCGGATGCCAATCATTGGCAGCTATTGTCATCCTATCAGTGGTCGGTCCGACGTTTTGAAACGAAACCCTCAGTGGTGTCTTTCAAATTTATTTCCGATCCGACGGCTTCGCTGTCATTGTTAGATCCGAGCGTTGCCTACCAAGGCAGCCGACGACAGAAATGTCCCGGCGTGGTGGGTTGGGTTCCACGATTCTCGGTCAGTTAACGTCAGGCGGTGCGGCGACTTGAGACGGAATTACGTCTGTTGGGAGGTTGAAAGGCCGGGAACCGTTGTCGGCGGCGACGGGATCGTGAAAGACGTCGCGTGAGGAGCCCGAACCTTGGGCCAGGTTGTGAGAGGTACATTGCGCGGCATGATGGATGGATGTAGGATCCATGCGTCTCTAACACGGTTAGTGATGCTATTGTGGCTCTGTGAGTAACCACGGATAATCGGATCGCGAAGGATGGTGGGTTTCTGGCAAAGTTTTGGACGAGGTTAATGTATTTGGAAAGGAAGCAGACGATGTTCCTTCGTCTTTGGTTTTCTGCCTTCGGGTCCCAACGTAGTACTCGGCCGATTGAATCGAGTCGAGTCGGGCCAAGTCGAGTCAGCCCCAGCCCACTCGGGCAAGAAGCTTGTGCAGGGGTGGTTGACGGCATCCCGCGTGGCACACGATGAGGTCGGTGACGACGGGGAGAAAAGAAGAGACCGACAACGAGGACAACCTGGACAATTGCAAATGCTGTAGTACAGACGAGAAAGACTTCAAATGTCGAAGTGGGTGTGACACGGAGTGACAGCCTTCCCCGAGAGCTTCCCATATTGAGAGACGAGAGAGGCGGCAACACTGTGAAGAGGGTGGACGCACAGAGCATCGAGCAGCTTCAGCTCCACTGGTCATCAGCGACGAGACGCATGTCGTTGGCCGCTCAGTTGCTGTTGTTGGTGTGTGATTTCCGGTGGAGATGCGCTAGGTAAGGCACCTGGTGCTTCTAGGTTGTGATTCTCCACTGCCCGGTGCCTTTCCCCCTCCTTTGCGCGCCCAGGTTCCCCGTCCAAAAAGAAAGTGCAGCAGCGGCCTCCGCTCCCCCCGCCAGCACCCGTCGTGCCCAGGCCGGGGTATGCAGGGGTTCGAGTGGTTGGGGTGGGCACGCGATGGACGACTTCAATGTCGGCTGCCCTTCGCCGTCCTGCAGTCTGCAGGTGCCTCGTCCCAGAGTGAGAGCACCTTCTTCGTTTTCAGTTTTTTTAGTGGGCGCGCTGGCAAAAGGCCCCCTCCACTTCCTAATATTTTTTTTCACTTTTTTGCCTTCGACTAGCTGGGCAGGGCAGGTACTTGGGGTGTCTCGTTCTCTCGTACTCAAAGCAAATCATTGGCTTCCTGCGTCAAATCTCCGAGGCTATTTCAGCGTGTCCAGCCAATCCGAACCCTTCATCACCCCATTTCGGTCTGCTGCCGCTCCCTCTGTGCTGTCATTTCGACACCGTTCTTTTCTCTGCATACGTACTTTGCTTGTATCCACGAACTGGTGCCCTTCCCCCGCCCATCTGTGCACGCCAGCAATCCCTCCCATCTGTGGTTCACTAGCACTTTGCCTGGTGCTTGTTTGTCAGCTCTTTCCTGCGAAATCCGTCGCGTGATGCTCCTCGACGCCATGCGTTCATCGTGGCTTGGGCAGCCAAGATTCGGCGCGATCCAGAAGGCAGCCCTGGGGTTTTCGAGGCCAGAATGCTCATTGGCCCTTGGGCAGAGTCCGACGACTTCACCAGTGGCGCACGGCAACTTCGCGGCACGACGAACAGCCGTCAGCCTCAGGGCCGTGATACTTTGATTGGACAGGCGAGGATTCCCTCTCCAGCGCTAGAAGCCAGCCGGACCTGCCTAGTGGCCATTGGGCCGCTGCTGGGAAAAGCTCAACGTCCACTGGATTCCTTGCCTCCACGATGAAGCTTGTCTCATCTCCAAAAATGCAAACCGTCGCCCCCCAGCCGATTATTCTTTCCACGCCGCACCCATCTTAGTTCTCAGACTTCTCCGGCTCTTCAAGCCAACCGACGACCCGAACGGCCTATCATGGGCTGACAATTCAAAAAGACGGCATCATGGTCTCCAAATGCAATGGCCAACCCGCGTTCTCGCCTTGCTCCCCTGCCTCTTTTGGCGGCCAAGCCACCAGAGCCCGTATATTGCGCCGCAGACGCAAATCAGTGCTACCACACACGAGATCACTTTCATATGCTTGACCCAAGACCTCAATTCTCTTCACAAGATGCCGAGGGACCGCCAGCCGGTCGCCCAGCAGGATTGCAACTCTGCGTGTTACTAGGCACCGCGCAAGGGACCACCCCGGCTCTGCTCGACACACAATGCGGGGCAACCGCTTCGAGATGGTGTCGACCTTGTTCTCGGCATGCCACCCAATCTGGACGCTGCCCCGGCCTGCCCTTGCAAGTCTACCGCCGCCAGCCCATCCGTACCATCCATCCTGAACCCTCCCAAGCGCAGATTCGGACGTCAAATCTTGGTGACCTGACAGCTTTTTCATCTGCATCCAGTCACGCCGTGCCATCTGACTGGTCGATCCCGACTCCTTGTTACGCAGTTGGGCTAAGTATCCGTTGGATAGATAGCCCACGCACACGACGTACGGATACTATGGATGGTACACGCCCACTTCGTTTTCCCATGAACAGAGGTCAAAATGTACGCCGGGCACATATGTACTCAATATCCACTCACGCCCAGCCCAGGTATGTACCTGCGCCGCGACCCAACTTTAGACTACCCCGTCTACCTACCGAGTCGGGGCGTCTTAGTCGAATGGGTCGAGGCGAGCGAGAGGGTTACATGCTTGAACCATTGTGGACATGAAGATCTCGAGCTATCGCTACCGTGTGATGCTTTAAGGGTGCCCATTATTCCCCGGCATCCCCAGCCCTTACCCCAGAAAGCATCTCTCGATCTCTGTACTTAAACACCTTTGGTCCCACTCGACTGCTTGGTTCCTCGATACCCTGCCCGCCATCGTTCAGCTGTCATCGAGACATCCAAGCGGACTGTTTGCTCCTTCGCCTCCTTCGAGAGAAACATCGGCCTGTTACGGAAGCGAGCAACAACTCTACGACTATTGCATCCTACAACGCATAACACACACATAAGACGCACAGCACGACTCGGTCAAGATGAGGGACAAGCAAGATATCAACCATTCCGAAAACGCCTTGAACGGTGTCAATTCTGGAGGAAGCGGCAAGAACAAGTCCTGCATGAGGCATTGCAAGAAGCTGTGGTGGGCGTATCTACTCCTGCTGGTGGTCATCACCGCCATTGTCGTCCCAGTCATGTAAGTACACGCGATCAGATCCTTACTAACTACCGGGACGCTCCTCCAAGCATGATACTGACCCTTCCTGCAGAATTTTGGTTGCCGTTCCAAAGATTGCCCAGCATAAGCTCGACGAGGCCGAGCTCGTTGTCGATGGAATTACCCTCTCCAACACAAAGTCCAACTCATACACCATGGCCATCAACTCGACTTTGAAATCGGACGGCAAGGTCAAGGCCACAATTGAGGGCTTCGAGGGAGTCATGTACCTCGAGGACTTGGAGCCGCACACCCCCTTTGTGACCATCAACTTCCCCGAGACCAAGTCCGTCAAGGAGCAGACCGTCAACATCAGCCAGCCTATCCAAATCCAGAACATGGCGGCCTTCACAACATTCAACACCTGGTTCCAAGCAAACGAATCCCTCAGAGTCACAGTCTACGGCGAGACCCACGTCAAGGTCTCTGGACTCCCCAAGAGATACCCCGTGACCTTCAAGAACACGGTCACCCTGCAGGGTACGATCTGAGTTCAGCCTCCAATTTATCGCATGATAAGCTAACAAAACCTAGCCCTGAACGATTTCAAGGGACTCAATGTCACAGAGAGCGAGATCAGCCTGACCCCCGACGCCAATGGCGACAACTTCAAGGGCAAAGTGACGATCCCCAACCACTCCGTCATCACTCTCGAAATCGTAAGTTCATGCAGGTCAGCCAGGTTGCTGCCGTAACTGACACGAAGCTTTCCAGGGCAACGCCTCTTTCCGCAACCTGCTCAATAATAACGAAATCGGCACCGTCTATATTGACAATCTTGTTCTGCATCCGGGCGACAACAACGTCAACATGCGCGCCAACATCTCCCAGGCCCCCGTCCTCACGGCCATCCAGGCGAAGCCCGCTTGCGAGAACGGCGTCATCCCCTTTGGCCTGAACGGCAAGGACGTTGTTAATGGCGGTCAGAGGCTGTCGTACTTTGCTGATGCTCTGGCTGCTGGCACCGTCCTTACTGACATCAACGTCGGCGCTGCCCTCAAGAAGATCGGTCTCAATCTTACCTGCAGCTCTTAAGCAAGCGAGCCTTACGATTAGAGAAGATAAACGCATGGGGAAAACGGGATATGGGGAGGCAAGGTGTCTGCTCGCTGGTTCGAAATAATGATTTACTTATACTCTCACGGGGGAGGATTTACGTGCTATGTGTGGAAGATTTCGATACCTTGACCTCTGTGAGATTACGATACACAGTGAAGCTGGGCGCCATATGGCTGCAATAGCTAAATTATGATACATGTTCCGCAATAATCGTCCCTTTTGGTAGAGATGTATGCTCAGCAGGAAGGTTCTAACTGACAACCTCGCGATGCCAGTTGTTCACACAAGATTAAGCCTATTTCCGACGTCATGAAACTCACCCCATCTTCACCCTACGGCTTCTCAACCTTCTTGCTTGACGCACATTCCCGTCACCTGTCGTCCAAAATTCATCTTCGGTCCGTGTCCCAGACTTCTTCTGCTCTGACGACACGGATGACGGTGCACACCCACACATGGGAGACACGAGGAACACACGGATGCCATCGTCCTAAGGGGGTATCACAATGCCTTTTCCCTCCTTCTCATCTCTTCTCGCTTACAATCAGACGCCGTCAACGCAGATGAAAAGCACTGACTTCTCATCGCAAATCCACGTGCTAGAAGACCACTCGTGAAGCGCGCCTCGGCCCAAGACATCCTGAGACGCCTGCAGAAACCTTGCTCCTCTTTTTTTCTGCCTGTCCAACCCCACGTAGCGCGTAATGCAAGGCCATGTAACCCCAAACTGATCTTCGCGAGCGCTGACTATGCCCATATGCCGTATGCACTAAGAGCTGAAGGGGGGGCGTGGGATCGACTTTTCACACTACCAGCCGCCGCCCGCCTTTCGCTTCCCCGCGCGGGAGATGGCCCCCTGCTCGGACGAAGAAGCCGAAGCCGCCGCCGCCGCCGCCTCGTTACCGGGAGACGCGACTTCGGATGCAGAAGGACCGCCGGCAGCCGCTGGAACGAACTCGACTGGCCCGCCGGCCTTTCTCAACCCAGCACGCTCGGCGCGGACCCGCTCCTGGCTCTGTCGCAGCGCGGTCCTGGTAGCCCACTCGGGGAGGGCTGCTTCAGACGTGGGGTCCCAAATGTCGAGGGGCAGCGTGGTGGCGTAGCCGCCGCGGCCGTCGATGTCGACAAAGTCCATGAGCTTGTCGGTGAGGCTTGGATTGCGTAGGGCGGAGGACTGGGCGAGCTTGGCGTTGAAGTGCACACTCTTCTTCTTGAGTTCGATGAACTGGGTGAACTTGGCGGTTAGGGCTGGGGGAGGGGAGCCTGGAGGCGAGGGGGGGATGTCGAAGTTCGGGACCGGGGGGAGGGTCAGGTCGCGGAGGAGGGCGCGGGAGGCTGTGTAGGGCGAGTCTGCACCGTCGGCTGCTTGTGACAACGGCCCCTGGGGTAGCTGGGCTCCCATGGATGGTAGGGCAGGTCCTAGGGGAACGGAATGCTGTTGAACGGGGCCGATCGTTATGTTCTCTGACGGTGGTTGCGGCTCCTGAGCCTCTTGCTTTGGTGGCTGTGGTGATAGTGGCTTGGCATCTTCTAAGAGTTTGTCAATATGAGATTCGCAAGAGCTAGATGAATGCGTATATCACGTCCGCTTACTTGAATCGGGCTGCTGTGGGGGCGGTGCGGTTGTTTTTGAAGTTTCGGTCTGCGGATGATGAGTTAGTGAATTGCTTGGGAGAAAGGAGTAGTGAGTGAGTGACGGCACCTTCTCCTGAGGAATAGTCTCTTGGACATCGTCATCCTCGTCACTGCTGTCATATGCGACCAGGCCAGCCATTTTGATTGAAGTAAAATGAAAATAAAAGTAAAAAACTGCCAAGAACTTCAGATGATCGTGGGGGAAAATCAAGATGAATTCAGCTCTGTAGCGATGGCGTTGATCAAGGTGAAGCGCCGGTGTGAGTTCCTTACAGGCTAGCTAAATTCCGGGGAATTAAATTGGATTTTTTCGATTGGCCTACTAGAGTGGGTCCTTGCCGCAAGGTCTGACCTCACGTTTGGGCGGCCTGGAGCAACCTAATTATCACGTCGCGACCTTTTTCCGCCCCTCCCAAACTTCTCCAGCCGCATGTCATCAGCGTCGCCATCCTAGCAGACCGATCTGTTGACGACGCTCCTTCTTCACACCATCATTTTACCCTACGGAGCTGTCAGAGCCAAGCTCCAACAGTGGTGACACCCAGAGTGACAGAACCCTGCGAGAACAAGAAGCAAAAAAAAAGTAGCTCTCACCAAACGTAGTGTCTTGCTGAGAGTTCGAGACCTACAACATGGCTCGGACCAGGGACTCGCGCTCACCATCGCCTGCAGGAAGCCAATACAACGCGAGACGCCACCGCAAAGACGATGACAGGCGCGATCGGGATCGCCGCGATGACGGCAGAGACTACCGTCGTCGCTCGCGGTCCAGGAGCCCTGGCGATGTGAGAAGACACCACCACTATTGGAGACGCGATGGGGAGCATTCTGACAAGTTCAACGAGCAGCGCCGATACCGAGATCGCGACCGTGATCGCGACTCCTACCGCCGCAGGGACCGCTCCATAGACCGACGAGACGATGATTCATATCGAGGAAGCCGACGAGACAACGACCGCCACAGAGACCGGAGGAGGTCGCGTGACCGTTACGCTGACCGAGACCGGTCGCTTGACAGACGGCGGCATCGTGACAACGACAGAGACCATCGCCCGCGGCGGGACGATTCTCGGGACAGGGTGCGCGCTAGGCGTGAGGGAACGGCTGATTCCCATCCCCGTAGCAGGCGCGATGACAGCCGTCCGCGCGCTGCGGCGCCTTCAGACAGCACGCCAACTGCCGGTAATGAGGTATGAATATCCCCCATGTATGATTGATGCGAACATCGCTAACAACGATTGATAGGCTGCTAAGCCCAAGCCTACCCCAGCACAGACTGAAGCTGACAAGAAGGCTGAGCGACTCGCCAGACTTGAGGCGTGGAAGAAGAGCAGGGAGAACAAGGCGAGCAAAGAGAATGAGGTTAATCCAAGTCAGACTAGGAATCTCCTTGCTGAGATGGACAAGAAGTCCGTGCCTTCACCGGCCGCTGCTTCGCCCACCGTTGCGTCGCCCGCCGTGGCCTCACCCGCTGTCGCGTCTCCTGGAGCTGCATCGCCAGCTCCGACACAGGCGACATCTGGAGCCGCATCGCCGGCTGTGCCTTATTCAGGCAAATTTGACCCAAAGGCGATTGCCAAAAAGTCTGCGGCGTCACTCAAGCAATCCAACTCGAATGGTGTTCTGGGCTTGCTTGACGGCCGTCCTGAAAAGAGTACTGCTGCTGTTGCGCAGACCACCAAAGGTACGTTTGTTCCGCGATCTGCCACGCATACTCCTGCTTACCAAGACATCTCAGCTTCCGCATTGCCCGCCAATCGAGGAAACCTGAGCGCCTTCGGCTTCCACAAGCAGGCCGACAGCGACAAGCTGCCCAGCAAACGCAAGCTGGACCTCGACGAAGAGGAGGGAACGAAGAGGAAACTTACGAAGCTGCCCGCCCTTCCCCTCGAGGCTGATGACACCCCCTATGCTGATCAAGATGAGGACGATGAGTCTGACGGCGGCAACTTTGCCGAGACTGAGGAAGAGGCTATTGCGGCCGCTCGCGCAGCACACGAACGGCGAGAGAAGGAAATGCAAGAAGCAAAAGACGAGGAAAAGCCCGACGTCACAATGGATGACGCGGCTCCGGCTCAGACGAACGGCGCTACCGAAGAATCCTCAGCGGACAAGATGGATGTCGAAGAGGAAGACGAGGTTGATCCCTTGGATGCCTTCATGGCCGACTTGGACACCAAGCCCAAACCTGCTGCTCCCAAGGCAAGTACATCATCGAAGAAGGTCCAAGAACCCGAGGCGTACTTCAGTGACGATGACTACGCCTTCAAGGCAGAAGACAAAGATGCGAATGCAATCCTCGCCATGGCAGCCAAGCGCAAGAAGAAGGATATTCCCACCATCGATTACAGCAAGCTCGATCTGCAGCCAATTCGCAAGAACTTCTGGGTTGAACCAGCAGAGCTTGCAGCCTTGACCGAAGCTGAGGCCAACGACCTACGTCTGGAACTCGATGGCATCAAGGTTTCCGGGAAAGATGTCCCCAGGCCTGTCCAGAAATGGGCTCAATGTGGTCTCACACGGCAAACACTGGATGTCGTCGCCGACTTGGGATACGAAAAGCCTACGTCCATTCAAATGCAGGCGTTGCCCGTCATCATGTCCGGCCGCGATGTGGTCGGCGTAGCCAAGACTGGATCCGGTAAAACGGTTGCTTTCCTCCTGCCCATGTTCCGTCACATTATGGACCAGCCTCCCATCAAGGACACCGATGGTCCCATCGGCCTCATCATGACCCCCACCCGCGAGTTGGCGGTTCAGATTCACCGTGACTGTAAGCCTTTCCTCAAGGCCATGGGTTTGCGGGCTGTCTGCGCTTACGGCGGAGCGCCTATCAGAGATCAAATTGCCGAGCTCAAGCGAGGAGCCGAAATCGTTGTCTGTACGCCTGGCCGCATGATTGATCTGCTGGCAGCCAATCAAGGCCGTGTCACCAACCTGCGCCGCGTCTCATACGTCGTCCTTGATGAAGCAGATCGAATGTTTGACATGGGTTTCGAGCCTCAAGTCATGAAGATCTTTGCCAACATGCGACCTGACCGCCAGACCATCTTGTTCTCGGCGACGATGCCTCGCATTATTGACTCTCTTACCAAGAAGGTGCTGAAGTCTCCAGTAGAGATAACCGTCGGTGGCCGCAGCGTCGTAGCGCCAGACATTACGCAAAAGGTCGAGGTCATCCCTGAAGACGCCAAATTCGTCCACCTCCTAGGACTCCTTGGTGAGCTTTACGACGAGGACGAGGACGCCCGTACTCTCATCTTTGTCGAACGTCAAGAGAAGGCAGACGACTTGCTCAAGGAGCTCATGGTGAAGGGTTACCCGTGCATGTCAATCCACGGCGGTAAAGACCAGATTGATCGAGACTCTACGATTGCTGATTTCAAAAAGGGCATTGTCCCTATCCTTATTGCCACCTCCGTTGCCGCCAGAGGTCTAGACGTCAAACAGTTGAAGCTGGTTGTCAATTATGATGCCCCTAACCATCTGGAAGATTATGTCCACCGCGCCGGTCGAACCGGAAGAGCCGGTAACAAGGGTACTGCTGTGACTTTCATCACTGAAGAGCAAGAGAACTGCGCTCCTGGTATTGCCAAAGCTTTGGAGCAGAGCGGTCAACCTATACCTGACCGTCTGAACGAGATGCGCAAGGCCCACAAGGACAAGGTCAAGGCTGGCAAAGCCAAGGACACTTCTGGTTTCGGTGGAAAGGGTCTGGATCGTCTCGATGCCGAGCGTGAAGCTGCCCGTCTTCGCGAGCGCAAGACCCACAAGGCCGAGGGCGAGGAAGACGACGTGAAGGAAGAGAAGACTGAGGAAGACAAGGGCAAGGATGCCGCGTCTGCCATTAAGTCAGCCGTCTCCGCGATTGTATCACGCAACGCCAACAAGCCTGAGGGAGAAGCAAAGCCCAAGGACGCGCCGGCCGCCGCGGGTGCCCCTGGTGGCAAGAAGCCTCTGGACGCTGTTAGTGCCGCGATCAGTGCTATCAACGAGCGCCTTGGCAAGGCTGGCCAGCTACGTTCCGGACAGCCCATTGACAATAAGGGACCTGATGCCGGTGCTTACCACGC
Organism: Colletotrichum chrysophilum; assembly: GCF_026319265.1. Lineage (NCBI taxonomy): Eukaryota > Fungi > Ascomycota > Sordariomycetes > Glomerellales > Glomerellaceae > Colletotrichum > Colletotrichum chrysophilum. The sequence goes on along the minus strand of NW_026517291.1, from coordinate 710,439 downwards.
CACGCTGGAGATCAACGACTTCCCGCAGAAGGCCAGATGGGCCGTCACAAACAGAACCAACGTGGCCAAGATTCTGGAGGCGACTGGCGTGTCAATCACCACGAAGGGAACGTTCTATCCGGCGGGCAAGGAAGTTCCTCCTGGAGCAGACCCCAAGCTGTACATCCTTGTTGAGGGTGACACTGAGGTCGTAGTGGGGGCTGCTATTACAGAGCTCACTCGTCTCTTGAGCGAAGGTACAGTGGCCGCTGCCACGGCGGACAGCCGCGCGCCCGCCTCTGGACGTTACAACGTCGTTTAGAATCTTTTGTGTGTCTTTCGTTGTCCATAGTAAGCTCGTATTTAAGTCGGTTGTCGGAGTGGCGGCGTCAGGAAAGAGGGAGGTTCGCCTCGAAATATACATCAGGGCACACATAACGGAAGGGAGATCCGTCCTTATCGGGCTGTAGTATTAGTGAGAGGTTTCAATAAAAAACGCGCTCTTCAGATTGGCTCAGTTCTCGGTGAACGGTGGATGAGACTAAGTAGCCATCGTCGGTCGCATCTTTCAACGTCTTAATAGTCTGCTGGGGAGACCACCAACTTATGCCGAGAAGCGCGGGACCGAAACATAGAGGGCTAGTTGTTTCCGACAGAGAATAGGTCAATGTAATAAATCTGCTTTCCCATGCGCTAATAATGACAAAACCAAGAGGTATTATGGAAACGACGCCCGCCAAACCCCATATTATCTTGCAAAGAACGCTGCCTCCTCTTCCTCAACGCCCGGTCTAGTTGTAGGTCCTCGCCTCAGCTGCGGCATCAGCATCGCGCTGGCGCAATTGCTGGGTGCTGGCATCCTTCAGTAAATCGGTCTGCGTCTGCTTCTTTTGCGCATTCAGTTGCGAGCCCAGCTTCCCCGTCGACTTGTTCGCTGCTTTTGCGCGGGCCTGTTGCGGTACATGTTAGCAACACTGTCTCATAGTGTTCCAAGGGGGGTCCATCAGTCGCCTGGCTTGGCATAGGACGGTGAGGGGGCGCCTCTTACCTCTGCTGCCTCGGCGGCCCTGCGTCGCGCGTCGTCCGCGTCGGCGTTGGACCGCTCTCCGGATGCGCCGCCGCCGCCGCTGCCGCTACCACCACCCAGTGTCCTCGGAGGCCCTCCTACTCTCGCGGGGATGGGCGCGGTCTTGGGTTGGGGCGGGGGCGCGGTGCCGAGGGGGCGGCCCGGGGAGGAGAAGTTGTCATCGCCCGACTCCTTGCCGCAGACGGAGCCCATTGTCGCAACGGCGGTTCGGGAACGGGGTATGGATGGTCCTTTGTTTGATCGATGCGCGCGCGCGGCGGTGGCGAGATCGTTTCGGGGGCGCGATTCAGGACGGAAGACGGAGCCAACGGTCGGGAGGATGAGGTTCGGCGGGTTGGGAGTCCGGAGGGAGGAGGTCGGTGCGGATGTACGTAATTACGGTGTGTTCGCGGCGGCGGCCGGGATGCAGGGTCTAGGAAGTGTGGTTATCTGACTTGTCGGTTGCGATCAGGGTTGCGACGGTCGTTCGGTGGGATATCCTGCTGTCGCGGTAGGAACGGATGAATGAGATGAGACGCTGGAAGACGTTCGGAGAGGAAAACGTCAACATAAGGACCACTTGGCCCGGGGAAATTCAGGGCCGCGTAAGGTAACCTCGTCTATTGACATGAAGCCAAGACTGCGACGGGAGGTTCGACGACAGCTGCGCCGCCCTGCCACAATGGACGCCGCGCACACGGTACACCCGGCGAAGAGACGCTAACAATCAGCAGGCAAGGGTCCCGTGGTGCTTCGCTGGGTCCGTTTGTCTCTGTACGGGTAAACCGCCTTCCAGGGCTGTGCTACAGCGGGGGCGGGGTTCATTGGCTCGAGACAGGTTGCTCCGACCTCCCCCCAGCCAGTGTCTCCAAAAATGACGCTGCAGCGCCGGACCAATGGCCGAAACTCCAATTCTCATAGTGTTTTCGCAGAAATCTGCAAACTTTGGCGCTTCAGATTCACCAGGTGGGGGCGGGGATTCACAGCCTGCGCGGCAAACGCGACAATGATTCCTCCGCTGGCTTGACTCAATATCTGCAATCGCCATGTCTGCGGGATAAGAGCGACTGGAGCTGTGGAAGAAGAAAGATCCTCTCTCGTGCTCAGTTTCCCCTCATCGTCGTCCCACTCGAAGGGGCCCCGGGAGGTTGGTTTGCGGTTGAGGTCACTCTTGTCGCATTGCACCAGGAGGGACGAGCGTGGGGCAAAGTAACCTGTAAAGTACATCATCTAGCACTAAAACACCCCGCAATCCTGCGGTATCTGCCCCGTACTTTTGCCAGCGTTTTATTTTTTTTCGTAGCTGCCCCTCCCCCTCCTTGATCGGAAGCTGATTTTGCGCGCCTACCTCTCACACCCACAACGCATCATCGCGTAAGGGCAAATTTTTTGCTTTTCCAATCTTGCCTTTCCCCTACTCCTCTTCATTTCCCAATTGTCCTTTACTTTCATCCTTCATTCCCCGACACCAAGCCATTCCGTCGAGTTTTGAAGGTACCGAAGCAAAGATGTCGGGTCAGAAGATTGCCATCCTCTCTGTCTATGACAAGACGGGTCTGCTGGACCTGGCCAAGGGCCTCAACCAGCAGAATGTCCGCATCCTTGCCTCTGGCGGCACTGCCAAGATGATTCGGGAGTCTGGTTTCCCTGTTGAGTAAGTCTACCAATAAGCCATCATTACCTGGGCTTCCGTGAGTCGAACATGACTGACTGGGCTGCTCCTCGTACAGGGACGTTTCCGCCATCACCAAGGCCCCTGAGATGCTGGGCGGTCGTGTCAAGACTCTTCACCCCTCCGTTCACGCCGGCATACTTGCGAGAAACCTCGAGTCCGACGAGAAGGACCTGGCCGACCAGAACATCAACAAGGTCGACTATGTCATTTGCAACCTGTACCCCTTCAAGGACACCGTTGCCAAGGTCAATGTCACCGTCCCCGAGGCTGTCGAGGAGATTGACATTGGTGGCGTCACCCTCCTCAGAGCTGCTGCCAAGAACCACAGCCGTGTTACCATCCTCAGCGACCCCAAGGACTACGCTGAGTTCCTCAAGGAGCTTGAGACCGGCGAGATCACCGAGGAGAGCCGCAAGCGCTATGCCCTGAAGGCCTTTGAGCACACTGCCGACTATGACACCGCCATCTCCGAGTTCTTCCGTAAGCAGTATGCTGCCGACGGCAAGCAGTACATGGCTCTCAGATACGGCGCCAACCCCCACCAGAAGCCCGCGGCTGCCTTCGTGCCTTCTGGCGAACTGCCCTACAAGGTTCTCGGAGGCTCCCCCGGTTACATCAACCTCCTGGACGCCCTCAACAGCTGGCCTCTGGTCAAGGAGCTCAAGCAAGCTCTGGGCAAGCCCGCTGCTGCAAGCTTCAAGCACGTCTCCCCTGCCGGTGCCGCCATTGGAACTCCTTTGACCGAGGATGAGCGCAAGGTCTACTTTGTCAACGACATTGAGGGTATTGAATCTTCTCCCCTGGCTCAGGCCTACGCTCGTGCCCGTGGTGCCGACCGCATGAGCAGTTTCGGTGATGTGATTGCTCTCAGTGACGTTGTCGATGTACCCACTGCCAGCATCATCTCCAAGGAGGTGTCTGACGGTGTCATTGCTCCCGGTTTCGAGCCTGCCGCCCTTGAGATCCTCAAGAAGAAGAAGGGCGGAAAGTACCTGGTCCTGCAGATCGACCCCGACTACGTCCCCTCCAAGACGGAGACTAGGACCGTGTACGGCGTTACTCTGCAGCAGCACCGTAACGACATTGAGATTTCCCCCAAGTCTTTCAACAGAATCATCACGCCCAAGGACTCTGCCCCTCTGTCCGAGTCCGCCCTGCGTGACTTGACTGTGGCTACTATTGCCCTGAAGTACACTCAGAGTAACTCTGTGTGCTACGCCTACAACGGACAGGTCATCGGCCTGGGCGCCGGACAGCAGTCCAGAATCCACTGCACTCGTCTCGCTGGCGACAAGGCAGACAACTGGTGGCTCCGCTTCCACCCCCGCGTTCTGGGCATCAAGTGGAAGAAGGGCACCAAGCGCCCCGACAAGAGCAACGCCATCGACCTGCTGGTCAGCGGCGAGCTCCCCAAGTCTGGTGCGGAGCGCGACATGTTCGAGGCGGTCTTCGAGGAGGTTCCTCCCGCCTTCACTGAGGCCGAGAAGGAGGAGTGGCTTGGCAAGCTGACCAACGTCGCCGTGTCAAGTGATGCTTTCGTAAGTTTCAAATGCTCCGATAATGCAAGCCACCTGCTGACCAAGTCCAGTTCCCCTTCGTTGACAATGTTTTCCGCGCATCTCGATCCGGTGTCAAGTATATCGCCGCCCCTGGCGGCAGCCAGAACGATGGGGCCGTGTTTGACACTGCGGAGAAGCTTGGCATCACTTTCGTCGAGCAGAACATCCGCCTCTTCCATCATTAAGATCTCGTGTTTTGACAAAAGCTATGGTGTTATGGGGAACCATTGGGAATGATTGGATCGACTGGGATCCGGGGAAAATTGAGACTTAGGAGGCGTCCATTCAACTCCGAGAAATACCGGCCTTGGGCTGTGGAGATCTCAACGATGATATGCATCACGAATCGAGAGCAGCAGCCGCAGCCGTGTGAGTGGGGAGTGGCGCCGGGGAAATACGCCACGTCGGAAGAGCACTGATATTCAACATATATCCGGAGTACTTGGGATTGACTTATTTAGGCAGATAGCGGAACATGTGGTGTGGCTTTTGCTACTTTTACGACCTCAAAGTCACTACGGAGGAAGTTGACTTCCGGTAATCATTGTTTATCATATTACACTGGCGAACAGTACTCTTTCGCAAAAGAAGATTTCAACACGAAATCTCTACTCCCTTGGGCTATTGGCGTAAACCCGCGCGCGACTTTGATTGACCGGACGTATCTCCATCGAATATCTCAGTGACGGGAGTTTCTTCAAGCCACATGCAACGATATTTTCTCTTTGGGAAGAAAAAGCCTTTTGCGTACTGAGAGTTTCTTCCGGCAGTCGGTGTTAAGCATGGCAATGTAGCAATTAAGCTTTTGAAATTATGAGGCAACTAACTGGGCATCTGATCAGTCCGTTATGACTCACACGGCTTCAGCTCTGCGAGATCCACCGAGAGATTTGTTTAGTCGAATACGATTATCGTTTGAATTCGAAAATGAGAAAACATCATGTTCCTGAAGGCATGCATATGCGGCGTCATCGCGTCATTTGCGCAGCACTGGAGCAGAAGTGGTCTACTTACACTTTGTGGCGTGATCAGTTTGGAACTTAACTTGAGGGCATGCCGCTGGTGGCTGGCTGCTCGCCTTGTTTTCTCATCCCATTGTTCTTGTGCCTGCGTTTAGATCAGGGAATTGGGTTTGGCAGTAGCCCCAAAGTTCCTATTCGCATGAGATCCATCATGGAGGCAACAAGGCAACCAGCTATCTGGCCCTAACTCGGAGTTGAGCGCCTCAACCGCCGCGGGAGATGTTCGAATGAAGATGAGATGTACAGATTGTGTTTAGGTCCCGTACACAGTGCTCCCTCCCATCTCAGCGAGGCGCACAGGCACAGACAGGCGCAGGCGAAAATATGCGCACCATAAACGCAGCGTTGCGGTTCTTGCTGCTTACATACGCGCAAAGCTGGACGCCCGAGCCAATCAGAGGCCTCTCGTCTGCTAAGAAAGGGACGGCAGTGGATCCCAGCGCCAACCACAGGCGACTGATTACCTTCTTGAGATACGTATCCGTACCACTTGCTGGACCCCCCCTGTGACCCGTGTTCTCCACACACGCCCCCACGTTGTCAGCTCGTCAGCCTCTCAGAGGTCCAGCATTCCTGCTCATGAGAGGCTTGCTTCGGTTCACACATCACGACGGCGGATGATGGCTTGACCAGCGGCGGCGCTCATCGAGCTCTGCCTAGAAAGAGGAAACCTTACGTCTTGTCTGCGAGCACCGATAACGTTGTTGGTGGCAGCGCTCAAATTACAATAAATATTTAAGACGGCAAGACCCGTGTGGTCAAGGGGGTTGCGTCGACAATCAAGCCAGAAAAAACACACACAAGAGAAAGAGAGAGAGAGAGAGAGAGAAACCAAAACCCCGGAGCGCAAGCGCAATATTGCCTCGACTCCTTCAGACCCGAAGGTAAGTACTCATCGTCACAAGTGATCCTTTAGCATGGGTTTTTGACAGAAGCGACAGGGATTCCAGTGTTACGCTGCCCCTCCGTCGCCATACTGAAAGACCGCATTTTCGCGCCGGTGGCCATCAAGGTTCTCAAAAGCGCACCGCACCTGGGCATCGTGCCTACTCCAGCAGTGAACACCGCCTTCCCACACCACGCGCAGCAAAAGGACGCCAGTCGCAGGAGCTGCCAGGGCGACGACGAACCACCGGCTCATTTCCCCTCAGTTCGATTCACCTTCCAATTTTTCTTGCCTCCTTCCTTGCCCAGAGCCCCAAACCCAAGCTCAAGCTCAAGCTCAAGCAAGCCATAGCACGAGCTGGCTTGTCAACGGCTGGACCTCCCTCCCTCTTCTTCAAGGTTGTCTCGCTAGGTTCTTTTTGGTCCCAACCCCAAGGGTACTCCAGCCATACAAAGTCGGCGCCATTCCGTCTGCATCCCAAACTTCCTCCCAGACATAACTGGATCTTTTCCCACCAACCCCCAGACACTACGGCTACACCATCTGTTCTTCATACTTTATCCAGGGTCTTACCGTTGCGGCTCTGCGACCTTCCGAATCATTTCCACCTCGACAGTCTTCTCCAGCCAGCCCTCCTCGTGGCCCAAGTTACCTTGCCCACTGACGATCAACGTGGGGTGACCCAAGCGCGCAAACAACTTCGAAGTCAACGTCACATCTCTCTCCATCATGGACGGCCTGGGCAACCATGGCATCCATGAGCATCTTGGCCTCAGGGGAGAGACAGAAGAATATTACCAACTGCAAATGGAGCAACATCAGCACGCCCAGCACTTCCAGGGCCACGCACACAACCACCTTCATGGTCTGGTGAATGATCCTTTCCTGCCCTCCTACCACGACGACACCTGTTTAGACTTGGGCCCAGGACATACACATACCCACGGTCCCACCAAGAGTCATCAACAAACGATGAATCAAGCCCATCACGGTCGCAGCATGAGCATGGCTGCTATATCAACCAACAATCTCTCTACGCCTCACACACCAGACATTAACGTTTTCGGCCCCTTCGTCTCGAACTATACTATTGGCGTGACGCCGGAAAGCAATATGACCTTCGATCATCACAATGCAATGTCTGTGGATTGGATGACGGCCTATCAAGAGCAGCAACAGCAGCAGTTGATGGGCTATCAAGAGGAGCAGCTGCAGCAGTCAAGCCCCGCGATGCCTAGCAACCATTCTGATTGTGACGAGTCCGATTCCTGCGCAATGCAATGCCCCGACAGCCGCTGCGAGCAGGGCGTTGCCTGCAACAACAAGGATTGCGCCGAGTCTCCTTGTCTCTCTAGTTTCTCTGATTGCGACGACCCTGAGTGCGAGGGAGACGTCTGTAGCGAACCAGACTGTTTAGCGCTGGACGGGCCTTCACTGAAGGCTGCAGAGTCTCTCATTTCGTTGGAATCGAGGCCGGCGCAGTCTTCGTCCCAGCCGCCTTCTCAGCCCTTCTCAGGCCAGGGCACTCCCCATGGACTGTCGGCTCATTTAACGATGCAGTCAGTGAACATCGGCGGCCTTTCAGAGACACCCAACTTCAATATGGCGCATGGGGACTTCTACTGTTCATCATCTGCTAGGCACGGTATTCCATCCGACGGTCTCCCTATGCCACACGCCTATGCTTCTCAAGTCTATACGAACGGATCCATCGACTTGAACGACTTGAACAACAACATGGACAACTTGAACCAGTTTATCATCCATGCACTGGAACACCACGTCCCTGGCCCCCATCCTGATCGTTGTCTGGGACCTTGCTACGACACGGTCAACGGCTTGGTATTTGAAAAGTGCCCCCTCCCAATGGATTCGCACTTCCACCCAGGACAAAGAGGGTTTTGCACAGATAACTCCACGCAAGGGGAATGTAATGCACCTTTGCATTCCGAACCTGGGGCTTTCTTGGATCATATCAGGGAGATGCATCCCATGACTATTGAACAACACATGATGGAAGCAGTCTCGCAACAAACAGTTTGGCCAAGCTCCCGGGGTACTCTTCCAGCACAGAAATCGATCTCGAGGCGATCACCTCTTGACATGTCGTCGCCAACACTGTCGTCGGCTTCCGGGACACCCATGTCGGCGGAGACTCCAGTCACGCCTGACACAGATATTGGACAAGCTTGCACTTGCAAATGGAAAGTCAGTGATGACCAGATCTGTGGTCTTAGGCTTCCCAACGATGAAGCTCTCCAGAAACATTGCAAAGAAATCCACCTGAGCGCAATGGCCAAGCAGGCAAAGGGGTTCCCCTGTCTTTGGAGCACATGCCCTCGCGATACTACGTTCAACCAGAAGTCCAAGCTGGAACGCCATATGCAAACGCATACAGGATGTAAGAGACCCTTTTGCAGTCCCCTTCAGGGAAGATAACTGACTGTACCGCAGACAAACCTGTCAAGTGTGAAGTCTGTCACGCTGCACTTTCCGCCAAACAGTCGCTGGCACAACACATGCGTATACACACAGGAGAGAAGCCGTGGAAGTGCAATTTCCCGGACTGCACGCAAAGTTTCAAACAGCAGAGTGCACTCAGTAAGTTCCCATCGAAGTCTCAACATGATCTAGCTGACCTTCGTAGCCATGCACAAAAGAACCCACACTGGCGAAAAGCCACTATCTTGCGAAATCTGCGGAAAGAAGTTTGGCGAGTCCAGCAACTTGTCCAAGCACCGCAAGACTCACAACGTTAAAGGTCAGTTCACCTGTGAAGTCTGTGGCAAGGACTTCCATCGACTGGACCAGATGCGAAGACATATGAGGGTCCACGAAAACAAGGACAAGGATACGCAACATGGAAACGGTAGCATGGGCCGCGTCATTAGCGGTCGCGTTGAGAAGAACACAAAATGATGTTCCATCTTCTAGGTAGTGGCGTTCTGGTATGCTTTCGGTCTGTTTTTTTTTCGGTGTTGGTATGAAATTGGGTCTCCTTCTCACTTGGGCACGGCTTACGAAAAAGATACCCTGGGTCATGAACTGGCGTTATCGGTATACCCGGGAATCGGTGTTTGGGTAGCCCCTTTTACAGGAGGGCAAATATCTCAAAGGATGTCCCGTGCCGGCTGAAGGATTAGTTATTTTCAAGTTTCGCGCGGTGGTGCAGTAGTAGTAGTAGTAGTAGTAGTAACAGTTTGCTCGTCAGAGCCAAAGACAAGTGAACAATTTTTCACTGCCACAAGTCTGACTACCCACTGGTTTGCGTTCGTGGCTTGCATGATGACTTTGAGCCTGGCTCATCCGGGTCTCTATGTCGGTACTTCATCTTTACTAAAATCAACCGAGATATATTGGGGTTGGATGATTGCCTTCACGGTCTTGTTCGGGACGCTGACCTCGAGATCAGGGAGAGGGTCTGCGAACCATAGCCAGACAGCCAGACTGGCTACTCTCGAGGCAGAGGATTCACATACGACTGAGGAGTTCTACGAAAACTTAGTGTATCGAACGCCCCACAAGAGCCCGAGGAAAACCACACTGCGCCAAACCCGCCTGCAGCATGGCCGCAAGCCGGGGAAAGGCCCGACGCATTCCTTTGAAGTAAGATCTGACATCGGTTCCTCATCGTACGACTCTTGACGAGGGAAAGAAGATCCGTTCGCCACTGTTGAGAGGAGTGTTTGCGCTGCTTTGGGCTTGGGTCTCGTGTGAGGGCCTCCTGCCGGGACTGCGGGTGCTGCAACCGCGAAGGAGGTCAGTCTACAGTGCGGCATACGTTCGCCCTATTCGGGGGTGAGTCATTTGAGGCGTCGGGTGAGAATCCGGGACGTCTGCGTCGAAGTTGCCCACCAGCCGACGCTGTTGGTACCCCTGAACAGTTGGACTCATGTGATTACGCCGCGGGCATTGTGCTCCACTCGGTCAAGCACATTGCCTAAGGCTCTCATGGAGTGGCACGAAGATGTGATCTTGGTGGATATCGACGAAAATACTTTCCCTGTGTATCATCATCGCCGTCGTTCACCGAGGGGCTGAACTTTAAATGCCCCGCAATCTGGCCAATGCAGATTGGAATAGCGGATCTGACCGAAGACGGGGGAGTGACGGGATACTAAGAACCCGAGGCGAGTTTAGAAGTCGTAAGAATACGAAGTTGCGCCAGGGTGGATGAAGTTGCGCCAAGGTGGGTTTTGTTGTTGTCTCATGACTTTCGGGACTCGACCTGGGGCCAATTGAGGAGATGGGGGCGTTTAGACGTTCGAATGCGACTGTTCTGGACGTGGTTCGCCTTGGAAAGATCGTCTTGGAAGAAGTTGGAGGCTTGAATGTGGAAATGAAGTTGTCTGCGGTGGAGTTTTCGTCTTGTGCGGATGACGTCTGCTGAAAGTCCTACAGAAGTAGCACGAAAGTCACCAAGTTGTACAATCATGTTGAGAATGCCGCTTATCCTTCGTGTGGAGGAGATGGTGCAGATGATGCCTAAACTCTGCGAGTTGGCGACAGAATGTGCGAGAGAGGAAGTGGCATTTCCTCAGAGAAGATGGCGCCGCTGGGTGCAAAGGAGGGGGTTGTCGCGACAGGGTCTGGCAGACTCCCCGCGAGTTGCACCAGGGTTGGTTTTCTCTGTTGCTCTCGGCTTCTAATTATGACTGTGCTCTTATTCAGTCCTACCAAGGCCTGGATTGCATCGCTTTGGTTTCGACAGAGCGGTCGATGAGACGAATACGCTATCGATGATTGTCGTTGAGGAAGTCAACCTAGAGGTTTCCCCTCCCATTTCAGCGTGTCTGTGTTACTGTCACTTTCAAAAATACTGTGTTGTCCCCGTCGTCGTGTTCTTCTCGCCTATGCGGTGAATCATGTCTACATTATCGCTGCTTATGTTGCCAGGTTTGCTGCGGACGGAGCCATCACGTATTTTTCGGTCGATTCATATACTTAGGCCAGCGAAGGGATACGGCAGTCTCTGGGTATTGTCTATTGTCATTGAGAAAACCATTCAAAATGTGTGTGCAGCAACGGTGCCTTTGAAATTGCTCGATTAGCTTGGAATCCGAGTCTGTTTGAGGCGAATGATTCTTAGGATACACCGTCTTCCTCGATGACAGCTTATAAGGTGACACAAGAGCATGGCTGCCCACGAGTCAGGAAATATGACGCCGTGGTTAAGTGTGTCTGCGGCTATTCATACCCTAGGTAGGAATTGAATAGCTGACGATGAGTGGTTGTTTGAGGAATCTCACGATCAAGGAAACATCTCAACAAAGTCATTTCACGATGTGCCTTTACCAGGCGAAAGCAGGTCTAATTTGGCCAATGTTTGGAAGTAGCACATGCGCTTTGTTTCGAATCATAGAGAAGACTAGACCGTGGCTAGCTACATGGAAAAAATTTCAGCGTGTGGAACAACTATCGTATTCTCGCTGGAGACTTGATCGGTTGAGTTCATGAGTTGAATCAAGAAATTAAACGACCGGTAACGCTTAATCAACATCCGACAACGAGCTTCTGAGAGAATGCGCAACTAGCCAACTCAGGTTCTACGTAGTTGACAACCATACCTTGGTGAACACACCTTGATGAAACCATGACTAGACAAAGGTCTAGGGTTTAAATGTTTGTCAGGCATGAATCATTGCTCGAATCGTAAATGAACTTGATGGGGATGAGAGAAAGGCCGAGAACATCGCGGGAAAATGAGGCGCAAAGAACGCAGCAAAAATGGATTGCCTGCGATGTCTGTCAAGCATCGACACAGAAGAGCACGATCTGAGGGCGGCCGGGGTCGTTGAAAACCTATCTTAGGTCCGACAAGCATCGAAAAGCTAGCCATAAGGGTGATCTTGAAGAACAACATTCAAAATATGCACCAAGATGTCAGTGTCGACGATAGCCGGGAAACACATGCAGCTGAACGGATATACAGACATCTGCGGTGTGAGAATGGGCAGAGGAACAAACAGCTCACTTTGGAAACGGAGGGATTATTTTGAAGTCGGGACATCTTTGGCCCCATTTGACATTTTTGTCGGCAGCTCTATGCTACCAACCACACTCGGAGGGAGCCTCTCATCATAGAGATGTGACAGAAGAGAGGGCAAAAACCTGCGAGCCAAGCTTTTTGGTTTGCCATGACCGGTTGAGAAAATCCATTTGTTTGCAGCACTGGGAAAATAACAAAGCGCAAAACCCTTTAATTTCCCTCCGTGACCATGCAATGCATCATCGAGTAATTCGGGATCCCCGTGTGCCAAAAACGTGTTACGCCTCCGTTTCCATTTTCGTAGTTCCTCATCCCCAACCCTAGATACCCAGGAGCGGTTGGCTAATTTAAGCGGCCTGCTTCACAGTCAGTTACGGTGTCCTTCGCGTGGGAGAACCAGAGAGTGAGGTGGGAGAGCGTGGGGACAGCTCGTGGCAGAGGGGGACGGTCTGTCGATGACATGATATCCCACTCATCGAAGCACCATTTCACTGGCTCGTGTCGCTCTCCCATCCTCATCCACGTGGCTGATATCCTATTCGACTGACCTTCACGGCGAACTTGCGTTGAGGGAAGTGGACGGTGCGCTTCTTGGCCTTCTCGGTAACGAGGGCAGCGTCGGCGGCGGACAACCGGCGGCGGATGGCACGGGTCTGCTTCGCGCGGAGGTCGAGGGGAGCGTACTTCTTGTTCTTGTAGAAGAGGCGGAGCTGAGCGCGTTGCTTGGCGTTGATGACAGTCAGGACGCGGGCGATCGACTTGCGGATGTCGTGGCTGTAAGAAAAATTTCACCGGTCAGCCCTTCTGCCTTCCTTCTTTCGCGGATCCTCCGAGGCCTCCTCCTCCTGTCTGTTCCTCCCCCCAGACTCTGCGTCGGACCTCGATCGGGGGATTGGAGTGGTAAACGCACATCTTGTTCAGCTTGGAGCCAGAAGAGGCGATCTTCTGGATGCGGAGCTGACCGAGCTCGGTCTTGAGCTCTCCGAGTTGCTTCGTCAACTCATCCTTGTTCTTGTTCCAGAGCTGGCTGGCCTTGACCTTTCCGGACGACTGCGACAATGAAGACTCTCGTCAGCGAAAGTTCTCTGTGTATGTCCCCTTTGGGAGGGGCGTGATGTATGGTGTTTTTTGCGTTCGTCGGTCGGGGACGCGCGGGGGGTCGTGATTATTTCGGGATAAAAATATCGTGCTGCTCTGGAATCGCGGATTCCATCGTGATCAAGGGGTCAACTCACCATCTTGACTGATATGGGGGGTGGCGCTGGATATCTGGGTTAGTATCAACACGTCGTGAAGCGTCAGATCAATTCACAGATTGCAAAAATTCGAGGTTCGGGAAAAGAATGCCCTAGGGTTATGGGAAGTGTGGTGGTGTGCAATCGAAATTTAGCGGGGATCGATTTGATTGGAGTGCAGGCTGGCTTTTCAGTGGGGCTCTGAGTCGGACCTGCGCCACGCTGTCTGTTCAGCCACAGAGACCCTCGAAACCCCGGTAATACGCTCGCCGAGCTCACCGAGGATGGCCTGAGCGATTCATGCGGCACCACCCGACACTTACATAATCATTCCAGATGCACGGGCCATGTGACGCTGAGCTCCCTCCATGCATCTGGTCCCTGCCGACAGCGTCCCAGACACGCGGACATGGCTGAGCCCATCTGAAGACGACTTCTCGAACACAGGCAGCGAAGCGGACGAGCGTACACCCACCACCGCAAACGACATCGCAGCGCCATGGCTGCGGCTTCTGGAAACACTGGCTGGGCCCAGCTACGGCAACAAGCGCGAAGTCTCGAGACACAGGTATGAACTTCCATTTGCTCGCAGCAAGCATCACCTCTCCGCCGGGTTTCCCTGACATCCGAGTCGCCGCGCAGACAGAGACCTTGTTCCACACATACTCCCAGTTCTCGACAGTATCAGATATACCAGCAAAACCGACAGAAGATGAAAGGACAACAGAAGCAAAACTCCAGGATCTCCTCGAGAGAGTAAGACCGCCGCCTTCGTCCCCGCCAACCTCGGCTCAGCTAACACCACCACCAGCGCGAGAACGTCATCTCCCAACTAGCCCGCCTCCTCGACTCCGAAGCGACCCTCACCTCCTCCGCTTTGAAGCAGAACAACCTCGCCCTCCTCCGCGAGAAGCTTGCCGAACACAAGCGCGACCTTGTGCGCATCCGCAGCAAAATCGCCCAGGCCCGCGACCGCGCCCACCTTCTCTCCAATGTCCGCTCCGACATTGACGAGTACCGAGCCAACAACCCCGAAGCCGCTGAGGCCGAATACATGCTCGCCGAGCGCAACCGCATCGACAATAGTCACAACATGGCCGACAGCGTCCTGTCCCAGGCTTACGCCGTGCAGGACAACTTCAACATCCAGCGCGAGACCCTCGCCAGCATCAACCGTCGCATCACCATGGCCGCCAGCCAGGTGCCAGGGTTAAACAGCCTCATCGGCCGAATCTCCGCGAAGAAACGCCGGGACGGCATAATCATGGGCGTCTTCATCGCCTTCTGTTTCCTCGTCTTCTGGTGGTTCCTATGACGATGCTGCTATTGAAAAGAGAATGTGTGGTTTGACGTCCTCATTATGTCTGTTTTTGTCACAACAAGCCGTTACGACTGGGTGGGATTACCGGCATAAGGATTGCGACGGCGTTCTGGGATTGCTTGATGTTGTCTTTGTCTGGAATTGAGGGTATCCTTTTGGTGCATATTGTACACTAGAAAAACACGGGGTATCTATAGGCAGCAGGCTATGACCTGACTGCCATATACTATTGCTTGTGAAGCCCCCGAATAAACTGTTTCATGTTTTGAATCATCACGTCGACTTGTCGTCCCCGAAAGCCTTCTGTGCTGTGCTGGCCTCTTTCGCCGCCTGCTCCGCCTTGTTCCACTCGTGGAGGACGAGCTTCATGCTCTTCACCAAGCTATCCCTCTCATCCGGCCGACTGGGACCGCTCGCCGCCCAACGTATCCTGCAGAGATTGTCTACGAGGTACACATAGCCGACCTTGCTGTTCAGGTATCCAATCGACTCGCTGATCTCCGTTGTGATGGCGCGGGGGACCAAAAAGTACTTACCCCAGTCGCTCTCCGGCATCTGCTTGCGCAGGTTGCTCTGGAACAGCTTGACGATCCACGCCTTGAACTTGTTGTCCTCGATGTTGAGCTGCGCAATCTGCGCTCTGCCATTCATCTTGGTCAGGAGCTCGTGCAGCTCCGGGTTCGCCTCGGGGGAGATGAAGGTCTTGGTCTGGTCCTCGGCCCACTTGCTGCTGTACATGGCCACCACCGTCACCTTGTTCAGCAGCGCCCGCGTCGTGTCCCGCGCTTGGCTGTCCTTCTTCGCCAGGGTGTCGCCGACGAAGTTGGGGAAGAAGAGAGAGTGGTCGGCCTTGAAGGGTAGCGGGGGCGCGAGGAAGGATTTGCCCTCGTGCCATTGCATGTTGCGCCAGTCACGGAAGTAAGGGCGGGCCATCTTGTCCTTGCTGGAGGGTTACCATTAGCATGCTTTTCCCCATTAAAGAGAACAATGCGACTTACAGCTCCTTCCTGCGAACGAGATGCTTGTCGTAGTCGACAAAATCGTCTCTCCTCTGTTGCAACGACCTCCTGTCGACGCCCGAGTTGTCCTCTGGGTGCGGCGGGTACGCCATGCCAACGGGCCGCGGCAGGGGCTGCGGTGTGAAGTTGGTGACCTTCTTGCCGTACGCTCTCGGGGCATGGATCGCGGCCGCGGGGAGGTCGGGCTTTGCCGACTCCGCGGGTGCGACGGCCGATTCCGGGGCCGAGTCCGGGGCGCGCTTTTTTGCGGCGGCGAAGGGACGGGCTGGGGGCTTTGGTGCGGCGGCGAGCCAGGGACGAGTGGTGCTCAGGTGCCGCCTCGATGCGCAGACGGCGCAGGACAAGGCCTTCCTCGAGGGGCCCATGGACAGCGCCATGGTGCGGAACGGGGCGATTGGGGCCATTGCAGCGGTCTAGCTTGGCCGCGGGGGTGTGAGTATTTTGAGATTGTTCGGCTCTCAGCGGGAAAGGAAGTTCCTATGCAAAGCGCAGCAAGACGAGCAGGAGCAGGTCACTGAGGAAAAAAACCGAACAGTCGCGCCACAAGTGTTCCTGATGCCGCGTCGTTCCGTCTAGCTGCCGCCACAGATCCAGCCACAGCTAGGTGCAAGATAAGAGATTGTGGGACACTGCGGGGAGAACCGACTGAGGGGATGCAGTTGGCCGGTGGGAGTAGACTGGGGTTGCTCCGAGGGGCCCATTGTGTCATGGGGGACTTGGACGGCCGAACACCGTGAATAGCCGAGTTTCTGGGGGAGAGGGCGGTGCCGAGCGGTTCCTCCTACAGCAGTGTGTTCGCACATTCCTAGGTCTGCTTTCGGTTTCCTCCCTCTTGCGTTTTCGAGAGGTGTTGAACGGTCAGTTCTTCTCTTGCTTCTCTTCAGGGTCCGTAAACCGCTTCAAGATGTTTTGGCAACGAGGTTCGCACGTCGTGAGGACGCAATGGCACGTCTCCAAGAGTATGGCCCGTCTGGCGACGGCAAGGGCCGCTGGCGTCTACCCCTCGAGACGGTTTCACGACACAGCGCACCTGCGGGTGATCAAACCTGTTTTGCTGGCGGATATCGGTGAAGGTGCGAATAAAATCCCAAGATTTCTGCCACGTTGAAGACGCCATCATCTAACAATGGATCTCGGGGAAACAGGCATCGTGGAGTGCGAAATCATACAGTGGTTCGTCGAGCCCGGCGCCAGAGTCGAGGAGTTCTCCCCGCTGTGTGAGGTCCAAAGCGACAAGGCCTCGGTCGAAATCACCAGCCGCTTCTCGGGCGTCGTCAAGAAGCTGCACTACGACGCCGGCGACATGGCCAAGGTCGGCAAGCCCTTTATCGACATTGACATACAGGGCGGGGCCAAGCAGGAGGACCTAGATGCGTTGACGGCACCGACAGGGCCGGCAGACACATCTGCACCCAGCTCATCCGAGACCCCAGCAGCAGCACAAAAGGATCAATCACAAAAAGCAAGAGAAAACACACAGGCCGAGGCGGCGCCAGCCGAAGCTCCGAAACAGAAGGGCAAGCACGCGGCGCTGGCAACGCCGGCCGTCCGCCACCTCTCCAAGACATTAAACGTCGATATCGCCGAGATAGACGGCACAGGCAGGGACGGGAGGGTTCTGAAGGAAGACATCCAGAACTTTGTCAAGCGCCGCGAATCCGGGGGCCCCGTGGCGGCCCCGCCTTCCGGCGCCGAACCCACTGGGCCCGCACCGTCCACCGGACCCCAGGTCGAGACCCGCGTCCCGCTCACCGTCACCCAGCAGCAAATGTTCAAGTCCATGACACGCTCCCTCAACATCCCGCACTTCCTGTACGCCGACGAGGTGGACTTCTCCAGCCTCGTCCAGCTGCGCACCCGCCTGAACCGCGTCCTCACCTCCGCCCCGGAGCTCGGCGCCGACGGCGTCGCGAAGCTCTCCTACCTCCCCTTCATCATCAAGGCCGTGTCGCTGGCTCTCTACCAGTACCCGATTCTCAACGCCCGCGTGGATCTCGACGCCTCCACCCCGGCTTCTAAACCCTCCCTCGTAATGCGCAGCCAGCACAACATCGGCGTGGCCATGGACACCCCCTCGGGCCTCCTCGTGCCCGTGATCCGCAACGTCGGCGCCCTCAACATCCTCTCCATCGCCAAGGAGCTCACGCGCCTGCAAAAGGCCGCCTTCGCGGGCAAGCTCACCCCGCAGGACCTCGGTGGCGGCACCATTACCGTGTCCAACATTGGCAACATTGGCGGGACGTACCTGTCGCCCGTGATCGTGGACAAGGAGGTCGCGATCCTCGGCATCGGCCGCATGCGCGCCGTGCCGGCGTTCGAGTCCGAGGATTCGGACCGCGTGGTGCGGAAACACGTCACCAACTTCAGCTGGAGCGCGGACCATCGCGTCGTCGACGGCGCGACCATGGCGCGGGCCGCGGAGGTGGTGCGGAGGGTGGTGGAAGAGCCTGATGTCATGGTTATGCACCTCAGATGATGGAGAGAGATATGTAGGCGTAGAATGGGGTTGAAGAGGGGGCTGGCTGAGGGCTACGTGTTGCATGCTGGTATACCTGGGCGAATGGTAAGACAGGCACGATGACGGGAGGGGGCCGATTGACCGCGTGACTACACCAGAACGGGGGCCCGGGGGATGTAGTATGGTGTGGTCCTGTGGGTTAAATCTGACAATTAAACGTTTAATGATTTGTAGATAGGAGGAAGGGGGGCGAGCAGGCCCGCAAGCCCTCCGTGAACTTAGCATCGGGACAAAAGGAAAAAAGAAGAAATCAAGGGTTCATCACATGAAACAAGAGATCACCTGTGAGATGCTTGCTGCCCGACGCATGTCTGACAAGCACCGTTAATGCCAGTTCATGTAGCTATATGCTGTGATGATACCTTGCCCGGAGCCACTTCCCCCTCTCGGTGTGTCCCTGAAGATATGTGACGGCCCAGTGAGGATGGACGGATCGCTCTCCACAACCTCACCGAGTTGACGACAGCCAATGCTGCAGAATGCCCCGATGGCAAGTCACTGATGTTCCCTGTCCCCTCCAGGCTGCAGGCAGCTCGATCGGGGGGGGGGGGGCGGTGGCAAGTTGGGGGAACCAGATGTGAACAGGGTTCCTACCGCATCTGAGGCAGCCAGCAAATACATAGTTGCATTCCGTCATGTCATCAGATTCTGTATTCCCAACTAAAGGCTAAGCAAGTGAGGAACAACCAAAAAACCTTTAGCCGTCTCAACCAGTAGGCATTCACCATTTTAAACCTTGCATGAAGATACAAGCGCCAACTCAACATCGCTGTCCAGGCCTCTCAGACGGCCGCGCCCCTTTGAACTTCCTTTCGTCTGGGAATCGCGCTTGTGTGAGACCCAAGCACAAGTTGCCCGTCCTGAGCAGCGGCGCATCTCCCCCTGACCTTCCATCGCGTATGCAAACCGACTACATCGAAGTCGGCGGTATTGTAGACCAAATCCCAATGCTTGCGCCGTGTTAAGATCCCAAATCAAAGTCAACGCTCATTATTCTATGCCCTTTGAACTCCGTAATCCCGTAGGATATGAACCCAGCCAAATATGCGCCTTGCAGCTAGACGGCGGTCTCACTGCTCATCCTCCTTCTCCATCATCGCCTTGACACGGGCCAGAGCATCGATCTCGACCTCTTCGATGCTGCGGCTGACGTCGACGCTGATGACGTCGGTCTCGTCGGCCATGGGAGGCTCGAGGGACTGGAACTGGCTGCGGACCATGTTGGCGCCCATGTAGTGGTTGGTGGCAGCGCTGCGGGCCGTCACACGCTGGACGAGGACTTCTTCGGGCGCGGAAAGGTAGATGAAGTGGATGAGGATCGTGCGGTCGTAGTATCCGGCTACGCGGATGACGTCTCTGTACTTGCGCTTCAGCGCAGAGCAGGTCAGGACGACTCCGTCAGAGCCCGCGGACAGTTGGTTGCGGGACTCCTCACGGAGGGCAACAAGCCAGTCCCATCGGTCGGCGTCGGTCAGGGGGATGCCGTTGGCCATCTTCTCGATGTTTGCCTTGGGGTGGAACTTTGCGCACGCGAGTCAGACGGTACTATTGGAATACGAGGCAGAGGATTTGCAACTTACGCTGTCTCCCTCAATGTAAGGGAGCTTAAGATTTTGAGCCAAGTACTCGGCCACCGTTGTCTTTCCGCAGCCAGCCGGGCCAGTAACCAGCCAGATGTGGTGATACTTGGTGTTCAGGTTGCCATTGACGTGGGCGCCGTTGGCAGCAGAGGTCGGAACTCCGGGCACTGAAGGCTGTGTCTTGGACGCGACGGCTTGTTGGATGCCATTGGTTAGGCTCGAGGACTTTTGTCCGTTGAGTTGTCCGTTGACAGGCATCGGGGAGTCGTATGAGAGCATTTTCTTCGAATGTGGTTTGTAAGAATGGGGAGCGGATGTGAGTATGTTGTGGTAGTCGGAGTATGACGCTATCGCATCGTATAAACCAAGGTCGGCAGGGAAGACAAGGACGGAGAGGCAGAAGTGACGACAACACTAATGATGCAGTGAAGCTGAGGGTATATAGGATACGGACGGTTCAAGCAGTAAAGTAAGAGATTTGGGAATTTCTATTTTCAGCGCAAGGACATCTCGAGGGCAAGATCGAAGAAGGAACGGGACGACGGCGCAAGGCGTTGTCTTATACTTTGTAAGTGACTCTGGCAGGGACTCTCACTCTGGGGGATCGATGAGGAAAAAAATTCCAACGGGGGAACACAAGGGGTGCTTGACGGCAGCTAAAACGCCTGGAGCGTCCAGCAAGTCCCAGTACATCGTACCTGACCTTCACCTCAGCGGACTTCTTTCGGGGCCTGGTAGGGACAAGGGGCTTGTCACTGACCCGGGACCCAAAGAGCGGCGTTCCAGTGTCGTGCCGCCCAATGACCAGCCCGCAGCACCCCAGCGGGGAGAAATCCGTACTCCACAGATGACCGGGGGAGGGTGACTTGTCTCATAGCCGTAGGGGGTGCGCTCAAGACCGTCGTGTGTGTGTGTGCGTGCGTCCAATGTTCCTGACTGCAGTTTTCCATAGTCCCAGTACGTACGCCACGTACTAGCTCTCTCCACGGGGCCGGAGATGCTAAGGGGTTGCATCTGGGGACAGACGTGGGATCTGGGATCGTTCAACTGGACTGGACTGGAAACAACTCGTTCCTTTCGGTCGTGGGCCGTCCGGTATTGAGATCATCTTTGCTTATTCGTGCCGAGTTGAAAGCCTTGGACACCGAACAGACTGCAGACCACACTTGTGAGCTGAACAACCCTCTCATCAAAACCGACAGTGTGAAGGGCAGATCAAATACCGCAACAGCGGCACAGCAAGGGAGATCAACGGCAGTAGCAGCGTCAAAGTCTGGCAAAGTGGTTGCGTCTATTGCCGAGTGCCCTGACCGAACTCATATCCTTGAGGTACTGCGTAGTAGGTACAAAGCAGGTAGCGTAGCGCCGTTCGCCTGCACTGCGCGGCGCGGTGCGTGCGTGTGCAGCGGGATCTCAAGAGTTTGAGGACCCCGCGGGCCTGGTTCAGAGGAGAGTTGGGTTGGGTTGGTTGTCCCAGGAAAAGTGATTGTCCAGGAGGTCCCCGGGGAGGAGAGGGGTGTGGGAATACAAACATCTCAATTTGACAGCGGCGGCGAGGGCGACGATGCCGACAGCAGGTGCGTCGCGGGCCCGGGGAGGACGGAGAACGGGGTTCGGTCAGGGAGAATGGAAGGATTTCATTGGCTGAAGGGGCGAGGCATGACGATGCTATGGATGAATAGGGTCAAGAAGCCAAATTGGCGGGGAGGTGGTACTCTGAAGTCTGGGTACTCTGTACGCGAACAGCGGTGCGCGGGCTGGGTGGGTGGAAGGGGGGCGTACTGCTAGGTATTGTTGATGTTGCGGTTGTGGAGGAGGCAGCGTGGGGGGGACACACTTTTCTAGAACACACACTAGGAGATAATTTCCTGAAGCGGGCAGGGGACTGCGACTGGAGCGAGGTCACTCGACACGCAAGAAAAAACTCGGTTCTCAACCAGGCTGGGAATGCTAGGTGGGGGAAATGTCTCCGATAGCCGGCTGGGAAACACGGGAACTCAGGGAAACGGGGATTCTGGACGTTGACTGTGCATACCTAGGTACGGTAGGGTACGTTATGGCGGAGCAGAAGCCAAACAGCAGTCAATGCCCGCGGGGAACTGGAGGGCATCACTTGGTGACGGGACACTGCGACGACACGCGAACAACATGCGAGCGACTGGCTGGGGATGTTGCGTGGTGGACGGGGTAATAAAGGGGGGACGGATGGGGGATGGCGGCATCATCGCGGAGTCAGGACGCGGGACATGATGTCGGGTTCGAAATAGAGACGATGCCCAACAAGAAAGGTCAGCTGGCGGGCAGGGAAAGAAAGTGGTTTCGGTCAAGGCCCGAAGAGCTATAATTACATCATAAGGAAGACACGGAAGGCTGATGGGTCACGAATCCACGACAAAAGCAAGCTAATTAGTGCCTGCTTTCTCAAATGTGCATCCCCAAAAAGCAGCAGGCAGTACTACGTACTTCGTATGGACCGTAAGGTATGAACAACATCCACTCAGTCCTTGTTGCGAGACCGAAAAGCCTTTCTGAGAGTCGTGCTGCATCTCAACCGGTTGCTACCTTATTCGTACTCAACTAAGTAAGGTAGCAAGTCTTACTGCAGCTAGGGAAGTTGCTAAATCAACACAAGCACGACTACAAATACAATGAATGCTCTTCTCCTACCTTACTGCGTAGGGCCTCCGCCTGCTTTTCGGCTCGGCTGGTGTTCCGAGTGGGACCCGACAGTAGCCCGGGACTTGGTGCATCCATCCCATCATTTGGGAAAATTTGTGGTGTTCTTTTTTGCCCACCCCAAGTCCCATTCATCACTGTCATTTCATTCCAGCCATTCGGATTGCGTCCTCAGTCGCAACACTTCGTCTCTGCTCCAGTGCTTCTCCTCTTATCCACGGACCACGACTCTCCTCCACTGTGCTCGTTTTTGACATAGCGCAAACAAGCCAAACCCTCCGCAAGACTCCGCTAGATCCCAGTCCTTGCCCTGAGGTGCTGCGGGCAACCCACGCGCTGTTTGCTTGTCTTGCCTTGCCTGGCCGCTCCGACTCGTCGCTTTTCGCTCTCCCCCGATCCTTTTCTTTTTCGTCCGCCTTCTTTTCCCCTCCTCCTCCACGCTGACGCTCCTCATCCTGCACCTTCGACCGCCTTCTCCAAGTGGACCAAACAAATCACTCCAGATCACTCCCCGCCAACAAGTACCCAACACTGAGCCCAGCCCAACGGTCAAGGGGGACCGACACGCGAGCGGACAAGGATGAGGTCTCTTTTTTCACTTTGCCCTTAGGGGAGTCTTTTCTTGACAAGTACCTCTCAGTACTCGGCACCCCTCTGCCTCGCTTCAGTTTGGCTTCGTCGGCCTCTCACCGCTCTCGTGATGAAGCAGCTGACTTGCTTCCTGTGGGTCGCCCTCTAATTGCGAATTGGCCCATTTGATCGGTATTGGACGTCTCCATCAACCGTCGGCTCGGCTTTTGATCGTGACGTTTCGCGATAACCACGTTGCCGCCGTCGCAACACGGGCCATTCACAGCACGCGATCCTCTGTCCGTCCCAGCTTCTGCCGTGATCCGGCCCAAGGTCTGTCAATCTAGCAACTTTGCGATGCTGATGACAAGCCAACCTGGCTTGACATGCTGTCGAGTTCACCAGAATAGTACCGGTGCTTCTGGAAGGCAATCGCATGCACATTCAGTGTCAGCCCAAGTCATCGATCGCAATCGTCTGGCGGCCGATGGACACCTGCCTACCCCAGGCCGGTCTATGCGTAAGGCTCTACCAGGGCCACACACGATGCACAACATATCGAGCACTTTGCGAACTGCCTGCTCACGAGACACGGATACAAACCTACTGCAGGACGCAAGGTGAAACTACACTTCGTCCAGACCCAAGCTCCAAATGCACGGCGGATGTTCCCCGGTGGCCTTTGGTCTAAGCAACCCCGGTCACCGAGTTCCTTTTTGACAACGCTTGACCTGCCGCCCATTCGCCAAGCCAAATGGCCCCGAACAATCGGAAACTCCGGAACCGCAGGTTGCTTCCCCGGCCCAGAACTCGGCGAGATTCGACAGTGCTCGCAGGAGACGTCGGCTTCTCTACCCGGCCGAGTCGATGTCTTCAACGACAGGTCCGTTCACGCCACCATCGTGATACAGCAGTCGTCATTCTGCCGTATGCTCCATGCAATCTGGCACAGCAGGAACGGCCAAACACTTCGCACCACACGCTTGACAAGCAGTCGACCAAACACTGCCACGTCCCAATCGTCGTGCGGCGCAATCCTGTCCCTATTTGTTCCTTGCCGATGATGCGGGGCGTTTTTGAAGCACAAGCGCCACCCCGACAAGGCGAGTGCGAGATATTGACCGCCTGCCTAGCTGAATGCGCATCACGTAACTTGCCAATGCCTCCAACTCTGCTGCATACCACCATTCAGCAGGTCACCAGACCGAGCTACAACCCCTGTAGATGGTCTCTTGCAGTCCGTCAGATTTCACCTAGAGGCTGAGTCTTTTTCTGCCAGTTCCGTCACAGCCAGTCAAGGCCGCCCATGTCATCTTCGCGTAGTCGCCTGTTCTTCGCTTGCCGTGGGGATGATGTTTTCGCGCCAAAGACCAGACGTGTTCGTACTGCTCGGGCGTGCGGCAGGAATAGCGGCGATCCAGGTCATATATCATCAATCTGGACCTGGCTGTGAACTAGCTGCAGGTCGGCCTTCATAGGGCGGTTTGCAGAGGACGTAGCATGGCACTGCATGGTAAAGAGGCGAAATATCCCATTGGCTGTCGAACCCTGCATGCAAGGATACCTGACAGGCCCGGTCTGCGGGATGCACGCTGGACCCTCTCGGTGAGCAGACGGCATCGACAACGGGACGATACGTTGCCTTCCCCGTGGCCGGGAGGGGAAACGGATGCCTGATTGGTGATGCGTCTGGTCAGATTCGGCAAGGCAACGAAGCGAACCATACCTGCCATCTTGGAAGGATTCCATGATGTCTGGGAACAAGACGGGCGACGTGGTGTCCCAGACACGGAAACCATTGAGTTACTAAATCTCTTTCATTACTTCTGTGTCAATCTGGCGTTGTGCGGGGCGTTGGAGCCTCGGTGAGCTCGAGGGGGAAGCATTGACATGGAGCCATGAGCCGACTCCTATCTCGTCTCACATATGATATGCATTTGCTCCAAAATGCTTCCGCTGTCAATTCTGTCAGTAGCTTCCTGCGTTTGCTGATCAGAGTATGAACTGACTGCCTCAGAAGCCCTGATCAGGCTTGGCAAGTTGTCTGTACAAGTCGGCTCACACAGCTAGCTGGCTCTCCCAAGTCGAGGCATGACCAGGCTTCACCCGACGTAAAGTTGTCGCATCAAGTTCGCTGAGTAAGCCTGCCAGGCAGGCCGAATTGGGACGAAAGGTGATATGGTACAAGATATCAGCATGGCGGAGACAGCAATGATGACAGACGTGAGAGGTTGATGGACAAACGCTGTGCAGCTTTCTAGCTACAACTCTAAAGAGACTACATCTCTAAGGAACCCCACCAAGTCCCCACGCAAGAACGTTACCTACCTAGGCTTGGGGGACGACAGTGTGACTAATTCGTATGGCGTACTGCGTAAGTTATCTTTGGCGTGGAATGTTCTCGCGCGAATATCTTCAGTGGCCAGTTTCCTTTGGTCCCCTCGCTTCACTGGCCCGCCTTCTCGTTCTGAACAAGTCAGGCCCATCCCATTTCCAAAGGTTCCCAAAAGTGCCAGTGCCCCTCACTGTGGTGGCTGAAGCTGTGCTCCCGCCTGCCGGTTTAGGAAGTCGTCTGTGGCTTGTTGCGGGGAACATCAAAGTGAACAGACTTGCGCGTTCGGGCGCCGCCAACTGCCTGCCTCATCCAGCGTGAGCCAATGACCAGCTGCGGCACCATCTCGACTCCTCATGCGGGTTTCATCCATTTCCGCCCTCCAAAGGCTGTCCTCTTTGCGAGCTGCTTCTCCTTCCATTCATACCTCGCCGAGGACTCTCAAACCCAAATCGCATCATCCCTTTACACTCACACAAACCTGCCGGCAGAGATTTTCCACAATGAACGCCGAGCAGCTCACTCACTACCTCGCTGATGCGCCCCCGAGCGTGGTCAGACTCGAGATCGAGAAGCACTTTGAGCCCCTCACCGACAAACAGAAGCGTTATGCCCATTTCATCAGCAAGTAAGGATACCACCCAAATCTCGTGCGACATGCAACCCATCTGGGCCGATGTGTGCCAAGCTTTTCATGGGGGTCGGGTTCCGGGAAACTAAAGTGACATCCCAGAGCCTCATTCGCCGGCACCCGCATCGTGCTCAGACAGATCTCCCCGGAGTCGGAGCCCATCTACAACTACATCATTGCCCTCCACAAGGCCAGCGGCGGTGACTGGAACTCCCTCGCAAAGAAGGCTGGTGTCGATGAAACCCAATTGACCCACTTCCTCGAGTATGCCGCTCAGTTCCTCGGAAACAATGGCAACTACAAGAGCTTCGGCGACTCCAAGTTCATCCCCAGAGCTGATGAGAAGACCTTCGCCGCTCTCGCTTCCACCTCTCCCGAGGCGGAGAAGTTCTACAAGGCTACCAACGGTGGCATCTTCAGCGCCGAGAAGCCCGGTCTGATGCATCTCGGCTTCCCGGACAAGGGCCACCTGACAACCTACTACCCCGATTCTCCCGACATCACCCAGGCTGGGATTGAGGCTGTATCTGGCTGGATGGAGAAGAAGGGTCTCCTGCCCGAAAACACCAGGCTCCGCAAGACGAAGGAGGGCAACTTTGAGATGCTCATTGCGTCCGCTGTCACTAGCGTTCCCGAGGAGGGAGGTGACATTGGAAAGGAGACTGAGTTCAAGATTGAGGATGGCCCTCTCAAGGGCAAGACGATCAAGCTGGTCTACGGCGACTACGCCGAGGAGATGAAGGCTGCTGCCGAGTACATCGCGAAGGCAGGCGAGAACGCCGACAACGAGACCCAGGCTAAGATGCATGCGGCCTACGCCAAGTCGTTCACCACGGGATCTCTGGAGGCCTTCAAGGACAGCCAGAGATATTGGATCAAAGACAAGGGACCGATGGTCGAGGCCGATCTTGGTTTCGTCGAGACCTACAGAGACCCGGCTGGTATCCGTGGTGAGTGGGAGGGTTTCGCCTCCGTCGTCAACATGGAGCGCACCCGCGCCTTTGGCGGCCTCGTCTCAGCGGCTCCTAAGCTGATTCCTATTCTCCCTTGGGATAAGGAGTTCGAAAAGGACACCTTTTTGGCGCCGGACTTTACTTCTCTGGAGGTTCTGACGTTCGCTGGATCGGGCATTCCTGCTGGAATCAACATTCCCAACTACGATGACATCAGGCAGAACGAAGGATTCAAGAACGTCTCTCTCGGAAACGTCCTCAGCGCCAAGGCACCCAACGAGAAGATTCCTTTCATCTCCGATGCCGATCTGGAGCTGTATCAGAAGTACAGGGATCCTGCCTTCGAGGTGCAGGTCGGCCTCCACGAGTTGACGGGCCACGGCTGCGGTAAGCTGCTGCAGGAGACTTCTCCCGGAACCTACAACTTTGATGAGAAGAACCCGCCCGTCAGCCCCTTGACCAAAAAGCCTGTCACCACGTGGTACAAGCCCGGCCAGACCTGGGGCTCAGTGTTCGGTAGCATTGCTGCCTCATACGAGGAGTGCCGTGCTGAGCTGGTGGCCATGTATCTTGGATGTGAATTCCCCGTGCTGCAGATCTTCGGCTTCGGCGATGGCACCACTGACATCAACAACGAGGCCGGCAACGTCCTGTACGCCGCCTACCTGCAAATGGCCCGCGCTGGTCTGGTCTCTCTTGAGATGTGGGATCCCACGAGCCAGAAGTGGGGACAGGCTCACTCTCAGGCCCGCTTCTCGATCCTTCAGGTCAGTATTCCCATCACCTTCAACTAGGATCATTCACTGATGTAACGCAGTGCTTCCTGCAAGCCGGTGACGACTTCTGCAAGCTCGAGTACAAGAACGATGATCTGTCCGACCTGGAAATCAAGCTCGACCGCTCCAAGATCCTGACGACTGGTCGTGAGGGTAAGTTCACTGCTACAACTGTCCAATGACGTGTGTGCTAACAACAGACAGCCGTCGGAAAGTACCTCCAGAAGCTTCACGTCTACAAGTCCACTGCCGACGTTGAGAACGGTATCGCCTTCTACAAGGAGATGACCAACGTCGAGAAGGAATTCTGGGGCACCAAGGTCCGCAACATCGTTCTCAAGAATAAGCAGCCCCGCAAGGTCTTCGTCCAGGCGAACACGTATCTCGACGAGGCCACCGGCAAGGTTAGCATCAAGCACTACGAGGCGTCGCCGGCCGGCTTGATCCAGAGCTGGGTCGACCGCGACTTGTGACTCCCCTCTTCATCGGAGCCGAGAACGATGGCGGCGGCGACAGCCAAGTTGTGAGGGGCGTCTCGGCCAGGCAGACTTCACGACGAGGAAAAGGGGCATGACATGACGATGTAATTTTAAAAAACCAAACAACCTGTAATACCAATGCCTCCGAGCAGGGGTTTTTGAGAACACTGAAACGAGAGCCTAACGGATGGTAATCTTATCTACCATGTACACACGCACACTCTGGAGATTCAAGAGGAGAAAGAACCGCGGAAGGCATCATGTTGCGAACGGGTGTCCATTTAGTCTCTGCGAATCATCATTTGTCTCATAAAATCACAAGCCCATTCTGTTTCTCGCCAAGTGACTTTTTTTGCTCTGCGTTTCTTCCGGTTGGGTTTCTTCTCCCCTTCGGTTGTGTGTGTGGACCAAGATTTTTATCTTTCTTTGTGTTGGATTTGAAGAACCTCATTACAGACGCCAAATGTGACCGATGCCGTCGACTTCCAAATGCAATTGGCAAAACCAGCCCAGCCCGTAGCCATAAGTTCTTCGTCGTCTACAACAACACAGTATCAACCCGAATTGATTTTTTCCCCCAACCGAAAAGGTGTAGTTGTTTTGATTTCGCCCCGCCGCCGCGCAGCGCAGAAATACAGAACATCATATCCCCCCGCACGTTGTTTTCCCCGACAAACTCCGGTCATGTAAGGAACCGTTTACCAGGTCATCTCGTGGGGCTTGTCACCCTTGCGCAGGCTGAAGGAGCTCGCCAGGTAGGAAGGCAGGAACTCGACCTTCTTGATGCTGGCGATCAGGGCCTTGTCGACGGCCTTCTGGTCAGCCGCACGGCTGCTGTTGACCTCCTTCTTCTGTAGACACATTCCAGTCAGTATTCTGCTTTCCTTGCCATCACATATGCAACGTTATGTTCGCATATGTCGTCCGAAAACGTACCTGGGGCTTCTCTCCCTGCTTGAAGAAAGCCTCCTCGCCAGCTTTCTGCTTGGTCTTGTCGGCGGTGAAGTACTTGGGTTGCGCGATCTCCTCAATCTTCTTCTCGTCGAGGCCGGAGACATCGACCTTGTAGGATGTGGCGATGACGTAGCGGGAGTTGACGCGGCGGAGGGGGACGCCGTTGATCTTGAAGGGGCCGGTGACGAGGAGAACACCCTGCTCGAGGGTCTTCAGGAGGACGACGCGCTTGCCGCGGAAGCGACCGGCGAGGAGGATCAGGACAGTGCCGGGCTGGAGGGTCTTGCGGGGAGTCCAGGGGCGGACGGCCTTGCGGACCTATGGTGACATTCTCGTCAGTAATCATATTCGCTCGGTGGTGGTTGTGTGATTCATGAATGTGTCATTCCCAGGTCACGAGCGGTTGTTCCTCCTCTTAATGTCTTGCGGCTGTTGCTTTCGTTCATCGAGTTGTGTGCACTTGTCGTTTTGTGTGTTGATTGCTTCTTCTCGGTGACTCGCGGGATATGGTGGCTCCTTGCGTTGGCGATTTTAAAGATTGTCGATGTGCGCGCTTCCAGATTGTGGATTCCCATTTGTCCCCAAGACCTTTTTTTTGTGTCTTCTCTTGCTCGTGACCCGGTGTGTTCTCGATCCTCCGCACAGCCAACAACCAAGTCGACAACCCGCTCAAAAAAATCGCAAGGACGCTCGCTGTGTGCAGAAACTCACCTTCTTGGCCTCGGGCTCATCGTCGGCGTTGTACCACTTCTGCGCCTTCTGGGATGCGGCGGGGACGACCCGAGTGGACGAGCCGAACTTCTTGGTCGTGGATTCCGTCTTCGCCGACATGATTGCTTTCGGTCCTCGTTGAGGCGGCTGCTGGTGGTTAGCGGGAATAGGGAAACGAAAAAGAAGTTAAAGGTGGTTGTTCGCGTTCGGAGGAAGCGAGGGCTCAGATACGTCGAAATGGAAATGTGTGGTTGTGGGTTTACTCGAAAACCCTCACTGGACTAAGCCTGTTTTGGCTGGCAGAAACTTCGCGCGGAAGCGGTAAGGGCGGTCAGGCAGGGTACCCCACCTCAGTGGACTGCCAGGCGTGTACCGCCACCGGGGGCTGGTGCACGCCTGCCAAAAAGACGAAAAAAAAAAACACGCCGGGAGAACATCGGGCCTTGCCTTCGGCTGTCCGGACCTTCAGGGCTGCAGTCACTGGACACCGAGCCCACGCCCGCCACTCAGTGCACTCAGTCGTTGTTGGCTGCGGCGGCCTGGACCCGTTTGCAAGGCATGGCGGTGGGCCACGTGGTGATAAGATAAAGCTGTGTACTAGCACCCCTGGCCTCGCCGAAGCTGCGAGAATGTGCCTGTGAAGTCTGCCTTCTTCGAGAGGTGACATCACGAAAGCATTGGATTTGGAGTATTTAGAGTTGCGTTTTCCTTCTTCCTACCGGCCTGTATGGCTTCTTGACTTCTTTTTGACCGTTTTGCTATTTTCCGGAGGATTTCAGCTACAATGCTTAGAAAACAACTCACCTCATCAGCCAGACGTCTTGCTGGTTCAGCAACCCCAAGACCAGCAAGACTGTTCACAAGAGCACTTCCAATTCTCAACGAAAGTGCCCTCAGAAGCGCCAGAGTCTTACCAACGGTAGCCATTCGCACATATGCCAATGGCAGACCTCACCCACCAGGTGGCACCCACACCAAGAACATGGGTGGCGAGCCTGAGAAGCCTGCACTTGAGCAATACGGCATCGACCTCACTGCGAAGGCCAAGGAGGGAAAGTTAGACCCTGTTATTGGCCGTGATTCCGAGATCCAAAGAACAATTCAGATTCTGTCACGGAGGACGAAGAACAACCCTGTCGTGATCGGAAAGGCCGGTACCGGAAAGACGGCCATCCTCGAGGGCCTCGCGCTGAGAATTGTGCGAGGTGACGTTCCCGAGAGTATCAAAAACAAGCGTGTTATCGCCCTCGACCTTGGCTCACTCATTGCTGGTGCCAAGTTCAGGGGCGACTTCGAGGAGAGACTGAAGAAGGTCTTGACCGAAGTCCAGCAATCCGAGGGCGAAGTCATCCTCTTCATCGATGAGCTGCACACCCTGCTTGGCCTCGGCAAGGCCGAAGGTTCCATCGATGCGAGCAATTTGCTGAAGCCAGCGCTTGCTCGAGGCGAGCTTCAGTGCTGCGGTGCCACCACACTGGAGGAGTATCGCCTGATCGAGAAGGACGTCGCTCTTGCACGAAGATTCCAACCCATCATCGTCAACGAACCCACCGTCCAAGACACCATTAGTATTCTCCGCGGTATCAAGGACAAGTATGAGGTCCACCATGGTGTGCGCATCACCGACGGTGCCCTCGTCGCCGCCGCTACCTACTCAAATCGCTACATCACCGACCGCTTCCTGCCAGACAAGGCCATTGACCTGATGGATGAAGCTGCCAGTCACCTAAAGCTCCAGCACGAGTCCAAGCCCGAAGACATCATGGCTCTCGACCAAAAGATAATGACCATCCAAATCGAGCTTGAAAGTCTACGGAAAGAAAAGGATGTAGCCAGCCAAGAGCGCCGCGAGAAGCTGCAGGCCGACCTGAAGAAGTACGAAGAAGAGATCGCCGAGCTTACCAAGCGCTGGGACGCCGAGCGTGCCGAGATTGAAGGCGTCAAGAAGACCCAAGAAAATCTCGACAAGGCCAGGATCGAGCTCGACCAGGCCCAGAGAGAGGGCAACTTCGGGCGTGCTTCAGAGTTGAGATACAGCGTGATTCCATCTCTCGAGGCCAAGATCCCCAAGGAGGGCGAGAAGCAGAACGGAACTCTCATCCACGACGCGGTCACAGCCGACGACATTGCCGCGGTCGTGTCGAGGGTCACCGGAATCCCCGTCTCGAAGCTCACCTCTGGCCACATTGAGAAGTTGGTTCACATGGAGGACAGTCTCCGCCAGGCAGTCCGCGGTCAGGACGAAGCCATCAAGGCCGTCTCCAACGCCGTCCGCCTCCAGCGCGCTGGCCTCAGCGGAGAGAACAGGCCGACGGCCTCATTCTTCTTCCTGGGCCCGACCGGTGTGGGTAAGACGGAGCTCTGCAAGAAGCTCGCAGGCTTCCTCTTCTCTACTGAGTCTGCCGTTGTCCGCTTCGACATGAGCGAGTTCCAAGAGAAGCACACCATCTCCCGCCTCATCGGCGCGCCGTCTGGATATGTCGGCTACGAGGACGCTGGCCAGCTTACCGAAGCTGTCCGCCGTAAGCCCTACGCTGTCCTCCTCTTTGACGAGTTCGAGAAGGCGCATCGCGACATTTCCGCGCTCCTCCTCCAGGTTCTCGACGAGGGCTACCTCACCGACGCCCAGGGCCACAAGGTCGACTTCCGCAACACGATTATCGTCCTCACATCCAACCTCGGCGCAGACATCCTCGTGGGCGCGAACCCGCACCACCCGTACAAGGAGACGGCCGACGGCGAGATCGACCCTGATGTCCGCAAGGCTGTCATGGACGTCGTCGCCGCAAACTACCCGCCCGAGTTCCTCAACCGCATCGACTCCTTCATCGTCTTTAAGCGGCTGGCCCTCAACGCCATCCGCGACATCGTAGACATCCGCCTGAAGGAGCTGCAGGTCCGCCTTGATGACAAGCGCATCATCCTTGACGTCCCCAACGACGTCCGCGACTGGCTCGCCGAGCGCGGCTACGACCCCAAGTTCGGAGCCCGCCCGCTCAACCGTCTCATCACCAACGAAATCGGCAACGGACTCGCTGACAAGATCATCCGGGGCGAGCTGCGGCACGGCGAGACGGCTGTCGTCTCGGTCAAGCAGGACGGTTCTGGCCTTGAGGTCGCGGCGCAGAACAAGGATTAAGCAAGCATGTATTTCTCACGACTTATGAACTATTCTTTGTAATTGGGGAATTTTCCCTCTTCAGGTGTCAGGAGTAATTTGGGGAATGGATGGAATTCCCCTCTCACGATTTGTACTACAAAATGCATCTGCATCACCACTTTAGAACACATATGTCTGTACCTTAGACTGTACTTACACTGTTGAACATGAATAAGGATCAAACACACGTACACCATCTGATAATGGTCGTGCGCTTATACCCACCTTTGGTGTTTAGACATTTGTCCTCTTCGAACCTTCTGCCATCATCCCTGTGACGTAGGGTACCCACAACACAGTTGCGTTTATGGGAGTACATCCAGTGTCGAGAAGGCCCTAGTCGTAATGTATGTACACTTTCGGTAGATCTAGATCGGTTTGTGAGCCGCTAAAAGACGTCAATTGGTCGTCACCGGGCATATAGGATGAATCACGTCGTTCAGGGCAGCATATTTGGAAAGCGAATACAAGTCTATAACGATTTTGTCCCAACTCTGGCTTAAACTACCTAAACCCCTCCAAGCCCAACAACAAACAACAGGACCGGAAGACATATAACAGGCAAAATAACCCCTGAAAGGAAATCGACCAGTCGTGAAGAACCTTGTTAAGCCGTCGTATCGTAAAAACCCCCTTTCTCCCCATACCGAGAATGGCTTGGAGAACCAGTCAACACCGGAAAAGATATAAAAAGCCAACACCCATTTCATGAGATTCGCATCGAAAAAAAGGCGAGAAAGCCAGGGTTCATGGTATGGCTTCTCCGTTGCATTTGGTCGGAGAACCCGTATAGAGTTGCTGCGTGTGCGTGTGTGGACTGTACAGATTTCCCAACCCAAGACGCCCCCTTTCTTCCAAAACGAAACTTGTCCTTTTGAGACCAGAATGTGTGCTTGCTGCGTCGAGAGAATGCCATTGTAGCGTGGCTCACGAGATGTCAGGGAGGACCACCACGGAAAAGGGGAGGGGGGAATGGATGGACGGAGGGAGAAAATGCGGTAAATGAGTTATGGACTATTCGATTGCCTTGTGACCGGTAGCTGCTCTGCGAATTACAACCGTACCAGAGGGATGACGTGAGAGAGTAGCAGAAGAGAGGGAGTCTGTCCGGCTTCTCTTCGCGTCTTTTACTGGTGGCCCGCCTTGCGCAGGGTGGTGGCAAGCCACTCAAGACCCTCGTAGAGACCATCACCGGAGGTAGCGCAGGTAGACTGGATGTACTATTGGGGAGGTCAGCGTGGCTGTCGTCGCGGTAAGGCGCGGAAAGGATACATACCCAGGCGCGTTGTCTCAAGCTGTGGAGGCCAAGCTTGTCTGTGATCTCGGCAGCGTTCATGGCGTTCTATAGCAGAGCAGGTCAGCCACATGCCCCAATGTGAATTAGGCTGGGACGGGGGAAATAAGAACGTACGGGCAAATCCTGCTTGTTGGCGAAGACCAAGAGAATGGCATCGCGCAGCTCATCCTCGTTGAGCATGCGCTGAAGCTCCTCGCGGGCCTCAACGATACGGTCGCGATCGTTGCTGTCGACGACGAAGATGATACCCTGGGTGTTCTGGAAGTAATGTCTCCAGAGAGGACGGATCTTGTCCTGACCACCGACGTCCCACACGGTGAACTGAATGTTCTTGTACTCGACGGTCTCGACGTTGAAGCCTAGATGGAATTCGCGTCAGCGGGAATTCTGAGAGATGTTTCCATTGAAGCATTGGGTTGGGGCTAGCGACGGCGGGCGGGGGCGCCACTTTCGTTGATGACACGGGGCAGGGCGACGGGACGATTGAGGGGGCAATTGTTGGGCATGCGTACCGATGGTGGGAATAGTCGTGACAATTTCACCGAGCTTGAGCTTGTAGAGAATCGTAGTCTTTCCGGCGGCGTCAAGACCGACCATCAGAATTCTCATCTCCTTCTTCCCCCAGAGCTTGTCGAAGATCTTAGAAAACGCGAGACCCATGGTTGCGATTCGGACTGTGGTGTATGTCTAAGTGTCGGGTTTGGGTTGAGAGGAAGAAGTAATCTGTTGAGAAGAAGTAAGTGTAAGCGCAATGATCCAGAGCGTCGAGAGAGCAAGCAATTAATTAAACAGTGGTGACGTCGAGAAAGGCGGGTGCGGGTGCGGGCGGCATATAAGGGTAGGGAAAAAAAGATGTGCCTCCCGAAAGAGGACAGATCTTTTTCGGAGACGGGATCGGGTCACTGACGACAGTGTGCCTGATGGCGCTGCTGACACGGGCAAAGGGTGAAGGCGGATGGGATGGATGGCGAGGTCCAAGTTTCGATGTTGAAGTTCAGGCTGCCGCAATTCGCAAATGGAGGAGATAGCGGGATAGGAAGAAGTGGATGTAGACGACAGGCGACGTGGAGGGAGGGATAGGGATATTGGGTTGGGGGGCCGTAGGGTGGGCTGCTCTCACTCAAGGCGGCGTAGGCCTATGGTGGTGTATTCCTGAGGTGTCGTGTCCAGACCAGACCGATGCAGGCACGCAACGCACGCGCGCAAGAGCAACTTTGGCCGAGGGGGTGGTAAAGGGGAATGGGAAACCGAGAGACGAAGAAACGAGACGATGCCGCCACCAACACTTGCAGAGGCGAAGCTCGCAGCAGACGACCAGGTCCAGTACAGACAACGGACGCAGATGGATAAAAATTAGGAAATGGAAACCACTCACTCACTTCTTCGCGACGGGCTCCTCGACGACGGCGACAGGATGCTTCTTCGATGGGGGTGCGGTTGTGATTGTCGGTGAAGGGGGGAGACAGTCAAGTGTCGAGAGGTTAAGGTGGAATAGAGGGGTGGCCTTTGGTAAGATAAGTTCGGCTCGGCGAGGTTGGTGGTGATTTGGGGGACCAGAAAGGCCATGTTTTTCAAACTCTGAGTCTCCACTCTTGACCACCGCTACGAACGGACGCCACTACTCACTGGACCGCCAAGGTGTACCTCTGGCAGCTAAGGGGGCGCTGAAGGTACCTGTCACGCCTGCTTACCTCGCCTTCCTTGCGTGCTTGCTTTTGCTGAAGCCCAACCACGGGCCACTCAAAACCACTCAAACATGTCCCCTTTCCATCCCTTCCAGCGCTCTTCGACCACTAGAGACCCTTCTGAAGCACCGAGTACCCGCATCACGTGGGACCCGCGCTAGCCCCTTTCGGGGTCAGCCTCAATCCAACCAAACTTCGCCAAAGTGTCCAGACTCCTGTGACAGGGATCACCTCCAAGAACCGATCTGGAGAACAGCCTGGACACAACCAACGTCGCTCCTTTTTCCCCCCGTGGCCCTGCTTGCCTGCCTGCCCGCCTCTGCCTCACGACTACGGAATAGCTCGTGACTCTGCTGCCGTAGCAGTCTGACGTCTTCCTGCCACCGAAACTATTGAGCTTCTCGCACCCCCCTAGCTCGAGCAAAGCTCCCGTCGTCATGATCTTCCCTTCGGTCGCCAAGCTGCTCCTCGCAGCTGGCTTCGTCCACTCGGCTCTCGCCCACAACATCCAGCTGCCCGCCCACGGCCGCGAGTGCTTCCACGAGTCGCTGCACCGCGATGACAAGATGACCGTCACCTTCCAGGTCGGCGACCGCGAGTTTGGCAGCGCTGGCAACCTCGATATTGACTTTTGGGTATGAGGAATCACAACGTCGCATATGGGTCTTGAAAACCGCGGTTCTACGCGCCCAATGGCTCCATTGGTGGGATTGGGACATCAAGAGCTAACTCTGTGGCTTGGTAGATCACGAACCCCATGGGCCAGTACGAGACCTTCGACAAGAGTGTCTCCAACGGCGACTTCTCCTTCGACGCGAAGCACGACGGCAAGTACACCTACTGCTTCGGCAACGAGCACTGGGGTGCCCACAGCAAGGAGGTGTCCTTCAACGTCCACGGTATTGTCTACGTCAGCGAGACCGATGTTCCTGCCGAC
This sequence comes from Colletotrichum chrysophilum, assembly GCF_026319265.1. Taxonomy (NCBI): domain Eukaryota; kingdom Fungi; phylum Ascomycota; class Sordariomycetes; order Glomerellales; family Glomerellaceae; genus Colletotrichum; species Colletotrichum chrysophilum. Next base: position 673,429 of record NW_026517291.1, on the reverse strand, counting down.
CCCCTTGAGGTCGAAGGTAAGATGAGAAAGCCTTGAACATACTCCATGGGCCAACCGGTCTAATAAGATATCCTCCAGTCAAAAAACTCTCCGAACTGCTTGCTCAGGTCAAGGACGAACAATCCTACATTGTTATCCGTGAGCGCACCCACCGCAACACCGCCGAGAGCACCAACAGCAGAGTCAAGTGGTGGAACCTGTTCGTCATTGGCCTCGTTGTGGGAGAGTCCGTCTTCCAGGTGTGGTGGCTGCGTAGATTCTTCGAGGTCAAGAGAGTTGTGTAAGCTTGCGCAAGTTGTTATCGTTTGCGGGATACCCGTGCTGGGACGACTGGTTGGCGTATAAAAGGCGGTCCTCTGCGGGTTACAAGACAACAGGCTTAAAGCTTGGTCTTGACTCTAGAGACCTGAAATGCATGTACAGTGTATCATAATCACACATGAATGGACGAAAGACGAATGGTTCTGAACATACCCATTTTCCATATACGTTAACCTCGACTGAGATGGTTGTGCAAACTCTCGCTTAGGGAATGGCGCGACAGGAACTATGACAGGCTCGTTGGGTGCGAGAACCACTTGATGGGGAACCAGGAGAAGCCAGAAAAGCCGTGAACGACATACATCGAGGGGTTTCCTCAGCCAACCTGGTACGAGAAGACACGTTGGACAAATGCAGCGAGAGGATATTGCGGCATTAGCCTTGAATGACATGGTGGAAACTGGTCATCATGTTCACGAAAGGATTCCGGTTTTCGTCAGACGGGATGACACTTCTCAGTGTCAGTGCGCCTTCTTAATGCCACCTGTAGTTCAGGCCCAGCCAGCCCGTTGCTGGAACGGCACTAGACAGCAAGGCTTAGATCGTGTCCGAGCCAAGGAATGTCAAATGTCTTAACGGCCGCCTCTCCCAAGACTTCTGCCACCTGTCAGAACGAAGACTGAATTCCAGCTGCCTGGGCATAGCTCCAACGGCGCAGCCCACCAACGTCTTCCAAAGAGGCATCTGATCACAAGACAAGGTAGGTGTCAGTCAGTTTGTCAGGACAGATTTTGCAAAACGCTGCATCGTTTGAAAGCTTGAATTGTAATTTGTTGTTGGTCATCGCTGTGGCCATGTATGACTCCCTCTAACCTGACAGTCATTATGTACATCATCCATCATGTATACGGCCAATGCATTATGCCTTTCCTACAATCGACACCAATTCGTATCGTGTGGCCTTGAAAAGAATCCAACAAGCCAACCCCAAGACGCCATACCATCTAAAAACAACCAAAAGGTGGCCTTTATAGTAAAATGAAAACAAAAACATCATCCGTCATGTAGCCAAAGAGGGCCCGCTAATTCATGCATTGGGATCAGACTCAGGAACGGCATTCTCCTTGTCTTCCTCGGGTATCGCCTCCACAGGCAACTCAACACCCTTGACGGGGTGGATGAGCATTGGCGGCAGGCACATGCGGCCCTCGCCGCCGCGCATTTGGCCGACGCTCGAGCCATCCTTGGTGGTGTCCTCGGTCTTCTCGAACTCTTCGCCACCGTCGTTGTTTACCCTGAGGCCAAGCCATCTGCGGTACAAGTTTGGGGCGAAACCAGAGTTGTAGAACCAAGACAGACCACGCAAGTTGTGCTCGCGCTGGCCAAACACAGCGGTGCGAGAACCACCGCTAGCGCCGTTCTTGCCACCGTTGAGGACCTGGGCCATGTACTCTGTGGGCCACTCCCTGTCGACATACATGGGGTGAGGTGCGAAGACGGCCTTGTATCCGTGGTGGAAGGCGACCGTGGCAGGCCACATCTCAGGGAATGCGAAGTGCTTCTTGAAAGCCGTCTCGCGGTGCATCGTCATCAAGAGGCGACGAGACATGCGTGACGCGGTGATGATGTGCGCTCTTCTCGGAGGCATACGCTCGTTGCGGTTGTTCTTGTTGTATCCGGTAATGTCCTCTGACAGGAGCCAAGTGGTGCCTTCAGGATCGAAAATGGGGTTGAAGGAGATCAGATCAGCCTCCTCGCCGACTCCCCACTTGTACTTGTCCTTCTCGTAGCTGGTAGGAGGCTTGGGGTCCTTCTCGATCTCAAACCAATCCTCCTCATTCAGAGGTCGCTCCGGACCCCAGATGGTCTTCTCTGCGCGGGAAACTTGGGTGGGATCCTTGCCGTCCTTGCTCTTTGCGCCTGGCATGTTCTTCCACATGTTGTCGGCTCCGTCAGTGCCCATCTCAGATTGAACGCGAGCCATCTGCCTAAAGTCCTCCCATGAGCCGTGAACACTTGGGAGGTAGAAACGGGAGTTGCGTTCCCAGAGGCCCTTTCTAGGCTGCTCCTTGGCCCAGTCCTCCATCTTGCTGAAGAGATCGTAGTAGTGTCCAGTGTAGCGGATGTCCATCTCCCAGGACCAGTAGTAGTCGTATTCGGGGTGCTGGTGGGCAAAATACTGCATGGCCATCGAAAGACCGCGGTAAACACCATGAACGGGCAGGTCGGGACCACGGGTGAACAGGTCAAAGAGACCCTGGTAGAGGGACAGCATCTGTGTTTCGGTCCACAGCGTGACAAGACCTCTGAACTCTTCGGGAATGCGTTCCCTAATACGGCGCTCATAAACCTCATGGTCGGCGAAGACGGGGTGGGCGGCGTCGTTCTTGATCTGAACGAGAAGGTGGATGTCGTAGCGTCCGCCAGAGGCCAGGGCCAACTCGGAGATGACAGATCGAACGTTCATGATGTCGTCCTCGCGCCAGTTGTACTCGTCCCAAACACGGATCACGACCGCAGTGCGAGCGCCCTTCTCATCGTCCTTCTTTGGTTCTTCGCTGGCAGGCTTGCTCTCGCTCTTCTCCTCAGGCTTGCCATCTTGGACGGGCTTCGCGGTGGGCTCCAAGTTGTCCAGCGGATCGCGGGCGACCAGGGTAGCATTCTGAACAGGCTCGTCGATGTAGAAACCACGCGCCATCGGGACCTTGGGCGGCATGGCCTTGAATCTTTGCGAATTGGACTGGTAGCAGCGTTGTTGAGCATCAGCCCAGTTGACTTTGCGCCAATCCACCTTGGCAGCCTGTTCCCAGACGGCCTCAGAGCCCTCCTTCTCGCCATGTTCACCGACGCCAAGACCACCGGCGGGGACGGAGTATCCGAAGCCATAAGGACCGTAGCGTCCAAAGCGCTCGTAGCAGATGTTCTCAGGAAGGTTCAGGAGCTCGTAGGATCCCTCGACGTGCTGGGGGAATCCTTGGGGTCGGCCGTCGAAGTAGCGAATCGGCGGCACACGAACCTTGTTCTCCTTGTCGACGAAGCACTCGGTAATCTTCTCGGGCTTGGTGTTGAAAATGGAGTCGGGATGGTCGAGGAACATCTTGCTCTTGGGCACCGATCGCCTCACAGCGTCATCGATGCCATCTTCGCTGGTAGCAGTCGCCGTGGTGTTGATGTCGAGCTGGTCCAGGGGAGTCTCATCCTCGGACCGAGGGTAGGAGGGAATATAGTTCGTTGGGGGAACGACTGATCTGATACCGCCGTAGTATCTTTGGAGGAAGCCGAAGGATTCCCATACGGGGGGAGGGTCCGGTTTCTTCTCCACCTTGCCCTCCGAAATCATCTTGTTCTCAACATGACTGGCGCGCGCCAGTGACATGATCATGACCAGCATAAAGGTGAGCAGACCAAAGCAGAGATATCTGATGATGCGGTTGGGCAACCTGTACATGTGGGTTCGCGGTCGGCGGGCGGTAGCGAGCGCTCGTTTCGGCAACATTAAGGCGGCGCTGGAGAGGGAAGAAGAGGTGTTTCTTGAGCTCCTCGCACTCGGTGAGGATGTCGACGTGGTAGAGTAGCCGTCCGTGTCTTCGTCGGAGTAGTAGTCGTCGTCGTCATTGGAGAGACGCTCCTTGGTTCGCAACGGACTCAGTTGCTCGTACTTGGGTAATCTGGCCCTGCGGTTCTCGCGAGACCGCAGAGGGTTTGAGAAGAGACCCATGGTGGCTGGTTACCGATGGGTTCGAGTCTGGAGGCTCTGGTGTTAGTCGCCAGAGGAGAGCAGACGAGCGCGAGCAGTTCTTACGACTGAAAACTTCAGGACAAGTCCAGTTCGGTTGTGAAGCCCGTCAGTCGGGCAATTGTCAGATGTTGTTGCTCAGTCGAGTATGACAGAACCCAGCGTCGATGCGTTCGTTTAGGCGTTCGGTAGAGGAGAGTCGACCCAGGGGGGGAGTGTGGGAACTGGACCTGGGGATCGTACGGAGACGGAGACAGACAGCGACAAAAAGGCTGTTTGTAAGTCGAGTCTGTACTGGGTAGGCGTTGGCGAAATAATGTACAGTACGGCAAGCCAAAAAAGAATGGAGATGAGGATTGGAGACGCGATGCTAGGGCATCATATGGAAATGAAGCACAGCAGGGGGAAACGAGAGACGGAGGTCAGTTCGGGCCAGCAAAGTCCACCTCGACTAATATGGATCTCTGGTCAAGGTCAGGTTGGATGGATATGAGCCACCCAGCGACGGCGGGACAACGTGAGAAAAAAAGGCAGGAGAGGAAAATAGTACAAGTACCTACGTCAGGTACGTAACTCCTTTCGTCTGTCGTCTGTCTGTGTGTGGTGGGTGTGTGTTGTGGGTGGTGTGTGTGTTTGCTTGCTTGCTGCTTCTTTTGCTGATGGTGGTGGTGGTGCCAATTGTGCGCCAGTGGGTGTGCCACTGGTTCGGCAGTCCGATGGGCGATTGGCATGGCACACAGTGTGTACACTCGAGTGTGCATGTTCGACTTCCCGGTTCGGTGAGGTGGGGCATGTTTTCCCCTATCCCACGCAATCGCCACTATAAAGAATGGATCTGATTGGGGAATCGATGGGGAGCTCTCGACGATGACTGGCCAACAGGGCAAGTTGCTCTGAGCAACCACCAACGACCAGGCTCGGCGGGCTTGAGACCTGGATGCAAGAGCACCATGCAATGGATGCATGCCGCAGTGCTAGTTTGCATTCTGCCCAGACTGACCGCTCACCACTCCCAGCCAGCACATGTACTCGCCAAACGCTCCAGGGAACTTGAGATGTGCGCGCCAATGCGGGACCAGCAGCGTCCTGCCAGGCCTTGCAGGCGCAGCAGGGGTCGCCGCCTTGGTCTCGACTGCTCGCTGGAGCCACCGACTGGGGTCTCCCTGACAACCATTTAGCGACCTCCGGGACTGCCTGCCCGCTACGGTTCGGCTCCCTGGTTCGCGCCGTTTCCACTTCCCGTCCTCTGGCAAATTCAGGACCGTCAAGCGCGCCTTTCCCTGGCACTGTCCAGGCCAGCCTGCTGAACCAAGCGATTCCTCCGGTCTCCTTTCCGAAGCAGGACGCTGGAGCATGCAGTCCACTTCGTCTTTGGTCAAGACGCCGGCCGGGACCAGCCCGACAGACAAAGCCACACCACGCTGGACGTCCAATACTGCACTGCGTACGGTCCAAGTCGTCGAATGAAGGTCGAATCGTTTCCTGTCTTGTCACGACTCGTCCAACCGTCAAAGAGACTGGACGAAGCTGCAACATGGTCGGACGCGTTCTTCGGTTTCGTCTCAACATCCTTCTATTCTAATGCTCTTGGCCCTTCCATGAGACAGTCTCTCTTGTTGGCCAGAAATGCTAAGCCTCGCAACTACCGGCCACTGAGATATGTGCTAATCGATCCATCCCCGAGACCAATTGCGAGTTCAGTCTGAAATTCCTGATCCATCCATGCACCCCGCAGTCTCCTCCAAAAGTCTCCGTCGCCGACGTCACGGTGCCAAGTTGGAGATTGTGTGGCCGACGATTCCAACGAACAAGATGCCACCGCGACTCAGAACAGAGATTATCCCAATCAAGGCTCATACCGGAGCGCCAATCCATCAGTCCGGACCGTCAATCACAACTCCCGCATGTCGGCCCTTCACTCTCCAAATTCCAGAAAGAACAAATTTAGAACATGTCCGAGATTTCCCACCCGAATATCGATATGCATATCCATTTTTCATCTCCTCATGCGCGTGGCTGAGGCGGCAGAAATCAGGCCTATTCGCAGTGTCGCCCTCCGATGCAACCCCCCTATGTTCATCCCTGATTAACCCTATCACCATACCTTACCTACCAATCTACCCATCTCATTCTCACGAGCTCCTCGCCACCGCGCTTGACTTTTCCGCATTCTTTTCAGCTGCTTGTTGTCCAAGAGGGCAAAGAGAGAGAGACACCACTAGTAAAGACTGCGCCGATAAGATCTTTTTTTACGGGCCTTGACGCGTCCCGTCTCACCAACCACGGCCCGCCTCCGTCAAAAAGCTGTCTCCCGAGCAAAATCTGCTGCAGCCAGCCGAAAGCCACATTCCTCGAGGGCCCATGCTGGCCGCCGTGTTGGTCCTTGGGTACACGTCAACACAGTTCGTATTGAGGCACAACAAATCAATAGGTGGTTTGGCGCTTCTAAAGTTGGGCAAACTTCGTAAGCCACGGTCCCGGAGCGTTCCCCGGTAAAAATAGTCTTTCTTACGGCGGTACGAGTCCAACTTCAAGTTCGCGCTGCGACCGTGACGCAACTCTATCATAAGCTTCTCATACTAGCGAGGATCGGAGAAAACTGGCACTGTGGCAGCCATGTAACCCCAAAAAACACAAAATGCGTTCGCCAGACACGCCAGTGCAGTGCGGCTGCAACTCGAGCTCGCTGAAAGCTGTCAAGTCTTTTGAGACACAAGCCGCAGCGACATCTGCAAAGGCCCGACTCCAAGTGCAGCACCCAAGAGCCGCCTGTGCCAGTGCCAACCTCCCTCAACCAACAACCAGAAACCCAGCCCACTGTTGACTGAAGATCAAACTTATTTGCTCCTGAACATCCCACAAGACGACATCATGATACGGGGTACAGCAGCCTGAAGGGGGATCCCTCGGAAGGAACTTGACCGATCAGCTCCCGTCCAAACACCCAAGTGGCCCCCAAATGCGGGGAGGTAACACGGTGGTAACTGGCCACCATTGAACCCGTCTGCCGTCGTCTTACACAAGACAGTTGGCCTGCTGGGCCCCAACCTCCTGTCTTCTCTTCCTGTCGGAGGATTTCCAGAGCACCCTCCGTCACCAGCCGTCTGGGTAACATTCACCCGATCCGGCGGTGGAACCCCAGCAACCTCAACCCAACGTTATGTAGGAGTTCTCTCCGCTGGGCCCAGCGGCCGTTGACCGTCCTTTCCGGGTGGGGTCTACTGCGCCGGCCGTCTGCTATTTCGCCGGAGCATGTCGCCCGATACCGTCTTCTCGTGATGAGAGGCATCTCTTCAGCAGAAGGGCGTTTGCTCCCACTACTGCTGCCGCCACTCCGCCTTGGACCCTGAAAGACGGTTGAAAAGGCCAATTGGTGAGGGTGTCCTCCTGACCGGTGGTATCCATTATTAGCCCAAGCCTCCTGGGAATCCGGGGTAATCTGTCACGAGGGCTTCAGCAACGAACTTGCATGCTACGGGGTCCCAGGACAGAGGTACTTGCTATGTCCTAGTCTGCTCGCCGAGGCGGGAACTCTGCCCATCTCTCGCCCTCGCACGAGCCCAATAGGTTGCAGGTTGCATGTCCTCAAGGGCTATATGCGGCGCCCAGTTGTGGTTCGAGCTTCCGCCTTCCGGCCCTAGCCACTCACGTTTGACCCTTTTGTCACTTGATCAGCTAGCAGGCCGTCATCCACCACCAAACTTGAGTGTTCCCCCCTCAGCTCCCGAACCCCGCATGCTGTAGACCTGCAACGAAAACGCTGCCGGCCTGAGGAAGTTTGAACCTCGTTTGTCTCGTGGCCACTCGTTTCTGGCTGTGTCAGGTCAGCTTTACCTCATACTGCCTCTGACCGATCTTGGCTCCTTTTCCGCCCTGCTCTCTCTCTTCTCTTTATCCGAAGGTGCCTCCTCCTCCTCGCTTTCCTCTACAACCCCGTCTTATAAGAAATCTATCCGTTCCATCTCTTTCCTGGGGAAACCGCTCGCGTGCTTCATTGCCCCTCAGTCTCGAGCCAGGCGTAGGCCGTGCATATTAGTGCCCATGCGTCTCTCGTAACAAGCACAGCAGCCATGTCTGTCTCCATCACGACCACCACGTCCTCACCCACCCGCCTCCACGAGGACCCTCTCGCCTCTGCGGACGCCTGCGGCGTGGGCCTGGATCTCAACCAGGTTGCCGTCAACTGCGTCCTCAAGCAGCAGCCCATCTCCGTCACCCTCAATGGGCCCGCAATCTTCACCTTATCTATGAGCCTGGCCCTTATCATACACTTTCTCGAGCCCAGGATCGCAGAGTTCCTCATCATCCTCGTGCCCATCCTCCTTCTCGTCCGCAATGACTATCAGAACTTCCTCGGCCTCGGGCCCGGGGGCACGCCGGCCACGTTCCAGGGCTACATTAGAATAGCCTGGCTCCGGTTGTGGGCTCTCCGGGATCCCTTCACCGCACCGGACCCAAAGCCCAACAGCCTCCCCAGGAGGGGCATCCTCATCCGGCAAAATGACGACCAGAGCTTGAGCCGGCTGCCGTACCGCCCTGGGCCGCGTCCGCTGGTCGCCGGGATCGCTCCGCAGCGTCAACTCGACCAACACGGGACAACTTCGCACTACTACGCCCTGAGGCAGACACTTGAGCGTCTCGCGGCCGAGAAGCCGCTCAAATTCGGCACGGCGAGGTCATGTCTCGAAAAGCATGGCCTCGGCCTATTTGCGCGGCATCCAGTCAACGTGACCTGCAACGGGGAGGTGTGTCATGTTCACGACTCAGATCACTCGTTGCACATGAGCCTGCATCCCGAAGACATCCGAGAGGTCCTCGCCAAGGGATGGGGCCAGCGACATCCGCTTGCGTGGAAAGGAAGACTCGTACAGATGCCTGTGCCGGAGGAGTTCATCATGGTATACGCGCCGAGAGGTGAGTGAGATGGAAGACACGAGTTTGAGTTGCTTCTTATCGTCGAAGGGAACGAAAAAGTGTGCTGTTTTAGCTGACATAATTTTTAGACGACCATGAACTGAAGATTGTATGCCGCATTATCGAGGCAGCTATCTGGTACGTCGTCTCCGAGAAGACTGAGATCAAAATCGAGAAGGCCATCTAAGATGGCTTCTCGTTGAAAACGCTCATATATATATAGTATCGTTTCTTTACACCAAAGGGGATACAACTTGGACGAGAAGGCGTTGGATAAAGCACGTAGATTACAAGTACAAGATAAAAGCTTTGGGAATATTGAGATTGATTTTGCCCTGAGGTCCTGAGCTTTGTGATGCTATATCAAAAGGTTCTATCACTGAAAGTCCCCGCCCACGCCCATCACATGCTGGTGTAAAGAAAAGCCCCGTCGTTTCGCCAATAAGAGAGACGTATCTCAGTCACTGTCGCTTGCCTGATCCTTCTTTGATTGCTTGAATTTCTCCCTACCCGTCGACACAGACGCCTCAACCACTCGGCCATCGAAGCTGCGCCCGTTCATAAGCTGTATGCATGCCTGCGCCGACTCTGGTTTGGAGAACTTGACCGACACCACACCATCCGGCTCCTTGTCATAAAGCACCACATTAGTCACAGTACCCAGCTTGGAGCACTCGTCGCGAATATCCTCCTTGATCTCCAGCAACGCAGCTGGGTCCTCCGCCAACTCTTCGAGAGTGAACATGTGCTTCAAGATGACCGTCTTATCCCATTTGGAGTTGGTCTCAGTCGGCATCATAGACGGCTCGTCGTCGCTCCAATCAGCAAGCTTGGCTGCCATCTTCTGCGTCTTGCGAATGATCTTTTGCCTGTCCTTGTCGTTGCGCTCTCTCTTCTGCTGTCCGTTGGACGACCCGCCATTCTCCTTCCCCTCGGCTCCCGCCCCGTCTTCGTATTGTGTCTTCTTGTAACTTGAGTCCGCCGCTTGTACGCGCATCCTCGGCTGTCCCGCCGGGCCATCGAACCGGAAGTCCGTGTCGTCAAGGAGCATGATGGCCATCTCGACGCTCTGCGGCTTGAAGAAGACAACTAGCGCGTCGCCCTTGAAGTTGCCGCTCTCGTCCGTGTACATCTTGATGCGCGGGCGACCACTGTCAATTTCTTCGGCGATGACGCCTGCCTTGCGCGAGAAGAGCTCGTGGACCTCGTCGGCTGTTGCGTCGGTGGGCAGACCGGTCACGTACACGGCCGTGTTCTGGCGCGGCTGCGGCGGCGCGCGCGCAGGTTTCGACTTCTTTGCCGGGCGATTGTTTCCGTTGCCTCCATTTCCGCCTCTGTCGTCCATCCCGCTCGGGGAATCTTTGCGTTTCCTGGAGTTCGCGTTTTGTGCTTCGCTACCTCCTGGGCCGACGCTGGCACTGGCGCTTCTCGAGAGATCTGCGAGCTGTGCGTTGTGGTCGTCGTCGAGAGGCTCGAGAGGTTCGTCAGCTGCCTCAGCCCATGTCGCGGTCGCGGGGTCGAACTCGAGCTCGGTGCCATCGTCGAGGACAGCCAGGTACTTGTTGTCCAGCTTGGAGAAGGAGATGCGCTCGTCGTTGCCGAAGTCGCCAATGGACGTCGGCAGCGGATCCTTTAATTGATCTGCCATGCTGTTATGTAGTCGTAGTGTTGATGGGAGGTGTTCGGCTCAAAAAGGTATTGAAATTAGCCAACGAATGGGCGAAGACTTTGGGTAACGGTTGTTGCCTATGTTTAAGCTTGGTCTGAAATGCAAAGCGCATTCTTGGTGACGTTAGTGGAGCAACGGCAGTGAGCTGCAGGGAACATCAGTGCAGGACTTGGGGTCGTGTGGGGTCATCGGATCTAACGCAAGCTTACCGCGAGGATAAGCTGCGAGCTATCATGTCAACCACCGAGTGCATTGCGCCAGTGAAATCCTCACTTGTTGCAAGGCATGTATGTTCAACAACTGGTAGGTCTCGAACAAGACCTATCTCGTTGGGACGAGTCATCTTACGCTCTCCAGCGATGTATTAGCGTCATCATACGATGATCCCCTAAAAACAAAACGTTCGACAGAATGCATTTCTTCGTTATTCTTGGGTGTGCTCGAGTTCTCTATATTCATCCTCGTCTATCGTAGGATCGCCCCGCCCTTGCATGCCTTCAACCCGTTTCCACTTAGCCTTGCTTCTTCTCCTTGACCGTTGATTTGACTCCCTCCACGAACGCCTCCACAGCTTCACCGCCACCTAGAGGCATGGCACCGCCCCTCATGTAGCCACCGTTGGGGACCTTGACCTTCAGGGCCTCCGCGACAGTTGGCAGGCCACCATCACGAAGAGCCATCGTCAGGCTACCCAGGGCCTGGTGGAATTGAGGACTTCTCAGGACTCTCTCCAGCAAACTCTTCTTCTCCGCCAGGCTCAAGGTGGCCATGGCGGCGGCTGCAGCATCTGCTGAAGGCTCCGAGTCACCCAGGTCGTCATTCTCTGTGGCCAGAACCACAATTGCTGGCGGCAAGAAGCCAAGCAGCGTGTCTATGTAATCCTCTGGGGCCGAGCGGAGCATGGGAATGGTAGTCTCGTTGGGGAGCAGGTGATGCAGGTACGGAAACGGTTTGTCAGCTTGCTCTTGGCCGCGCTGTTGAGATCCGCCCAGGGAAGAATTGCCCTGTAATGAAGCCAAGAAATTGCGAACAGCAGCATCCGCATCGGTGTTACCAGAGCTACCCCCGGCGCTATCAATCAATTAGCCTGAGTTCATATCAACAGATCAAGCCGTGGGCACCACGAAACAATGGCAAACTCCGAACCCTCGTCTCTTTTGAAAGGCTCTAAAAGTACAGATGGCGCCGTTTCGCGGGCCTCACGTCTTTTCCCTGACCGTGCCAAAGCAGTCCGTATGATTCTAGTGACCCTGGACTCCGACCGCAAGAGACATGCATTGGAAGGAAACCTACGCTCGAGCTCCATCACTGCCACCCTCTCTAGCATTCTCGCCCTCTTCACGCACGTCGCCGCCTGTTGCGCCAGCACCAGCACCGCCGCTGGCCGGGTGGTCTCCTTGGCCCTCGGCATCTTCCATTGTCTCGTCATCGTCGTCGTCCCGTCTGTCGTCGGTGTTGCGGACCTGCGCCAGCTCTCGGTTGACGTTCACATCCTCGCCTTGCAGAAGGGCGTTGACGACCTCCCCAATCTTCTTATCACGGGGGCTGAACCAGCTGGGGTCACCAGTGCGGGACTGAGGCTTCGACTGGAGCCAGAAGAAGTGTCGCTGCGAGGAAGAGCCGAACTTAAGCACAAAGACGCGGCCGTTGGTCTTTGCTGTGGGCTGGTCGGAAGGAGTATGGGGGAGGAATTCGCCGTCCATCGGAACCATGACGAGGTCGAGATCGGGAGAGTCCATGGCGGCGCTGCGCTCGCGCCAGCAGAAGTGGATCAGATCTGCCGCTTGTTAGATGCTGGCAATGGCCGTTTTCCCTTGCGATTGACGTACCATCTTCGGAGTAGAGGTAGATGTAACCGGGCGTGGCCTGGGGCTTGACCTTGTAAGGCTTGCTGGAGGTCTACAGTCAAGTCAGCGAACCGGGGTTCCGAAGCGTAGAAGCCGAGTAGGTCACTGACGTCTGCCTCGCAGATACCGGCCTTGAAAGTAATTATAGGCACGATCGACATGTTGTGCCTTCGACTTCGTGGTATGTGAGAAAAAGAAGTGAGGTTGAGGAAGTCGAGGTTGAGATGGGTAGATGGCCGTTTGAGGTGCAGGTGTGGTTGGCGTCACGTTGAGCTCGTTTGGATTGGAGCTCTCTCGAATGCAATTGCGTAGGAGCTCCCTGCCTGCGTGCACCTCTGCCTGCCTCAGGTGGGCTGGCCGCCAATCCCACATGCGCCAGTGGACGGTCCCGATCAGGCACCCCTCCACCTCAGCCTGCAGGGCTCGCTGCGGGCCGTCCTTAGTCCGGCGAGGGGATGGATGGACCTTGAGAGCGGCGCTGGGCAACCAGAAAGTGGGGTCCGTGCAAACCCAGAAGCGCAGAAGCAGAGAGCACCGCACCGCAATCAAAGGGAACAGTCAAAAATTTCCCAAACCCCACCTCGACCTATTTGAACCTGAACCTCTACACTTCCTCACCATCTCCTGCTTCTTCCCTTCCAGATACCCCTTTTCTTCTCTCCAAACCTCTTCAAAACGCAAAAATGGGCTTCGCCGACCTTCTCACTGATGCTGGTGCTGCCAGTAAGTTTCTGCAGCGTTGAATTCTTTCTTTCTTTCATCGACTGACAGTGAGTCAGTGCTGAACAGCTGGCTCACCACCCGCTCCTACATCGTTGGGTATGTTGACACCTTTTTCTCTGATGAATCCCTCTCGAGCTCCTCGATTCCATCCTCCCCAATCCTCGCGGCAATAACATGATGAGAAACATTGGTCCGTGTTTCGGAGGCAGCTTAAGACCCTGCTAAACGACGAAACAACAAGCACTTCGGTGCAACTCTGAACCCCGCATTGCCCACTCACATTTTGATCCTCAGCATCGTTGGGCATGAATCATTGTCGCTGACAATTAGCGCAGCCACTCCCCTTCCCAGGCCGACGTTGCCGTCTACAAGGCTCTGTCCTCTGCCCCCGACGCTGAGAAGTACCCCAACGCCGCCAGATGGTACAAGCACATCTCCACCTACGAGAGCGAGTTCGCCACTCTCCCCGGTGATGCTTCCAAGGCCTACTCCGTCTACGGCCCTGAGGCCTCTGAGCTTCCCGTGAACCCCGCCAAGGCCCCTGCCGCCGATGAGGACGAGGACGACGTCGACCTGTTCGGTTCCGACGACGAGGAGGAGGATGCCGAGGCTGCCCGTATCCGCGAGGAGCGTCTGGCCGAGTACAAGAAGAAGAAGGAGAACAAGCCCAAGACCATCGCCAAGTCCGTTGTCACTATGGATGTCAAGCCTTGGGGTATGTTTGCTCTCTGATCCCATAAGAATGATCTCGAAGACTAACCAAAACCCAGATGACGAGACTGACATGACCGCTCTCGAGGCTTCCGTCCGTGGTATCGAGAAGGATGGTCTGGTTTGGGGTGCCTCCAAGCTTGTCCCCGTCGGTTTCGGTGTCAAGAAGCTCCAGATCAACCTTGTCGTCGAGGATGAGAAGGTTTCTCTGGACGACCTCCAGGAGGAGATTGGCGAGTTCGAGGACTACGTCCAGTCCTCTGACGTTGTTGCCATGCAGAAGCTGTAAAGTGCTTTATGATGGAATGGGAGGGATGATTCACGAGGCATGATGGTGGAGACATGACAATCCATAGAATCCTCAAAAAAAGGTCAACGTGGAATTGCTCAGCACCAGCGCAGGTAACATCCTGTCGCTCAAGAAAGAGTGCGAGCCCAAGACTTTGATGAATACACATGAGGTTACGAAGACCTTTCAAGAAGTAAAACAAAACAATGTTCTCTCCCATTTCGATACGTGTGTCCCATGTGCTTGATGCCCGACTTCACGACAAAACCCCGCACCAGAAGGACCCTGATAGCATTCAGGCCACTGCAAATTTTGAGTCAGACCGGGACCATGAATTTGACGGTGGGTGGGCGGTGAGGTGTAGGTGGGGCACAATCAGCGCTAAGTGAGGGGCAATTTTCTTGCTTTCCCAAAGCGGTCAGACCAACGCAACGCGACCTGACTGGGCGGATGAGGTAGCTCGCGGCGAGTTCCCATTCCCACCTCCATACCGCGATCCAAACGCGACCTTGCCAAGTTAATTCCTCATCCACCACTTCCGCAGGCGTACGAAGCTTGATCTTTGGATCGTGCAAAGAACTCTCGCATAGCAGGCTGCATAATGTACGGTGACTTAGGCAACAAACTGGTGCGCAGACTGTAGCTCTGACCCGCGAATCACCAAAGAGACTAACGCGTTCTTGCAGGTGCAACACGCCAAACGAACGCAGAACCTCGCCCATTTACCGCCCTACCAAGCCGAGATAGTACGAGCCGTGGCACGCGAAGTTAGAGATCTCGATAAGGACGTGTCGGAACTGCTGGAGCCCTTCCAAGGGTCTTTCGACCCAGCCGCAGATCAAGCAACTGCATGCACACTACTTGTAAATCACCTGTCGATACGCAGAAACAAGCGATGTCTACTCGCATATCATCGAACTCGAACAGATAAGCTGGAAGAGTTGGCGTGGAAGGGAGTGGACGTCCTGGATCTTTCCGGGCAGCAAGTGCGCAGCAATGCCGGATCGTCAACCGGAGCCAACGGGGGTGCTGATGGACCAACGAGCAGTCTGAGTCCGCAAGAGGAGGAATACGTGAGACAATACGGCGATCTTCTGGCCGCGTATAAGGGTCAGTGGACTGACATCGATCTGACGGGGAGCTTGGAGCCGCCCCGTGACCTGTTCATCGACGTGAGAGTCTTGAAGGACGCGGGCGAGATACAGACCGAATATGGGTAAGTTGGGGGTTGCCTGAGCCACAACAGAATGACAGTTTTATCTAACACCAGGGACCTAGCGCCATCAACCTGACGAAGAACAGCCAGTTCTACGTGAGGCAAGGAGATGTTGAGCGGCTCATAGCGCAGGGTTATCTCCAGAAGCTCAGCTGATGGCCGAGACTCGGCGTGATAACGCAGCACCAAACTCTGAAGAATTTCAGACTAAAAGAAATGTGTCTTCGCATCTCCTCATATTGGAGATCAGCGGGGTGTGAGGGGTGCAGATGCAAGAACGCCCTGTCCAAACCCTTGCACGGAACATCTAAGTATACATACAACAGGATGCACGCCACGCGGTGCGCCATTCGCGGCGGGATATCGTAATACGCTGCGTCAAGATGATGCAAAAAATCCAACATCTGAGCATGCCTTGTTGGCGTCTCGCGGAATGCGCGGGACACACGCATGCAGTTTCAAGGGGTTTGGGAGAACAGCAGCGGGATTCATGACGGAGGGAGGGCCAAAACGGCCCGGGGATTTGCTCCTGCATCGGATCTGAATGACGGGGACCACCACCAACGACAAAACAAGGCCCGGAGCAGAATGGGGCCAAGATCAGCGCGGATGGCTTCCGGAGCGGCCGACTCAGGAAAAAGTGGCTAACACGGCAACGAGGCAACGGCACGCGGGAGGCTCTGGTGGAGGGCGAGAGCGGGCGCTATGGACGGGCACAAAATCCAGACCAGGCACATGGCACGCAAAATATCTGCGTTGCTAGGCTCTTCAATGGGTCATTGCTTTTTCCTACACAACGAGATTAGCGAATAATCGAGGAGGAATGTCTCGCATGTGGTAGCAGTGATGCACGTTTTGGGCACCTGGGGTTCGACGGGCGCAGCTCGCATAGCTCGGACATGGAGAAATAGGTGCGGTTGCGCGTGGACGATGTCGCGATATCGGCGGCGGATGAGCAGAACCGATAGCGACATCCAACATTCGACGATCGGCCTGCATTGAAACCTCAGACACGTCCATGACTGTAGACGTCTCTTGAGCAGAATCTTTGCGGGCTGTTGTCCGCCAGTCAGCCAGCCCGTCAGCCAACCACCACAGACAACAGCTGTTGGTCGTGGAGCACAGCACGGCACAGGCATGGCAGGGCAGAGGAGGGGGAAACATGGGCTGGCCTGGTGCGCAGCATTGCATCATGCGCTGCATAACGCCGTTGGCTGACCTGCCTAGGTGCCTGGGCCGCCGCCCTCCTGATCCTCAGCCCAGCCCAGCAGAGGAGCCGGAGCCGGAAGCTTGCTGATGACGGGTAATTGGCTTGAGGTGTAGTGTTGGTGTCTGGTGATTTGCCGCCGGACTGAATTTCCTCATCTCGCAAATACATCGGGTCATTGACAGCGACGATGAGGAGCAATCGACCGAAAATCCCCAATTGACAAGCCGTTACCCCACGAGAGACGTGAGGAGATGAAACTTTCAGCATTACATTGTCTGTTCAGACGTGAGCTCGGGCTGGGACAGGGCCGGTACAATGCACGGCGAGGGCGAGTCCACAGGCCGTTACCCATCCGGTGTCCTGTTGCATCTCCACTGTGTGCCGCGGGCAGCAGAGCTCTCTCCAGTCTTGTCAGTCAACTTCCAATGGTGTTGGAGGATTGCAAGTGGTGCCGCAGGGCCTGGCTTCCGGAGAGCGAAAGGCAAAATCCTGGATCCGAAGTGGGCCCCAACGTGAGGTGAAAGGTGACACTGCGCCTGGTGCTGGCTCAGTGTTTGGTGCAGTCTTCCACTGGGACTGACATGCTGCCCACGTTGCCCACTGAGAGTGCCCGCAGCGGCTGTAAGTGGTCATCGACATGGATGCACTGCATGTTTTGGTACGGTTACGTAGTGCGACGCGAGCACGCAGGCTTGGTTCGCACCTCATTCAACTCACTTCCAGCCTGCGGCAACAGAATGGAACTGGCTGCGGTAGATGTTTGGTAGATGAGACCTTCTGGTGGGCTCCTGTGGCCACGGAATGTCCGCTAGAAACTGCGAGGGTGCGCGCTAGGCTTCCCGTGCGGCCCAGATAGGTACGGTACAGAGTACATTGGCCTACAGCGGTACCATGACTGTTACGCCGCAGAAGAGGCGCTAGTGAGGGGCGAAGAGCCACATGCAAAATGCAAATTTGACCTGGTTCAAGGTTCGTCTAAATTCTCTGCAGTGCTTTGCATCGCTGCTGCTGCTACGCAAGTCAAGTGAGCGCAAGTGAGTGTGAGTGTGTGTGTGAGTGAGGTGCGCGCGCGCCATGTTGACGACAGCTTCGACCACCACAGACCAGACTGATGACTGTCGCTCTCGCCGCTCGCTCGCTCGCTCTTCCGCCCATCCGTCCGTCCAGTCCCTTTCCTAGCTTCTCTCTTCCCACGGACACTCTATTCTCTCTTCTCCAATCTGCCCATCTCCGATTCCCCTCTCGTCATCCACCCGCACGTTCCATCAAGCGGGTATTCTTATCTATCTAGCGTTTTGTTTTAGCCTCTGGCACTTCAGCTGCTCCTCAGCATATCGCACCCAGACCAACACCACAGAAAAAACTAGACGGGACATCCTTGTCTCTACTTTGTAGATCCAGTCCCGCCCACAGCCCGTCGTGTAATACACTTCCCCATCTCTTATCAGCGCCGACGCTGCCAACCCTTTTCACGCTCTTCCTTTCTTTGCGCCCACCCTAAGCATCGCGAGCTCGAGCTTCCCAGCTTTTCCCATGAAGTCCAGCTAAAACCTGCAACGACCGACCGCCCAGCCATTGGCCTGGTTCACCGACGATTGGCACCCGTAGACTGGTGCTCCGGCGAACCTACGGCGCCTCCCGTTCCCGCCCTCTACCGCCGCCGAGAACTATAAACCCAGCCAGCCATGTCTTCTCCCAACTTTGGCTTCTCTCCGTGGAGGAGGCGAGCTTCCTCGCTGAGCTCCCAGAGGAACAACGAGACCAACCCCGAGAATCCGCTTCTTAGTCCTGGTCGCAACTCCCAGCTGGCCAGCGCAGACAGACTATCGTCCTCTGTTTCGAGTCACCGAGAGCCTATTCGCTCCTTCATTCACGGCAATTTGAGGGACCACCTAGGCAAGCAACCCTCGACCGGCGCGATCTTCATACCAGACGCCACAGCTAACTCTTGATCGCCAGCTCCCGTGGATAGTGCCCAGTACGCCCGCAGCGTTCGCGAAGATACGGCAGAGCTCGCCTCGTACCTCCTATCGGACAAGAAGACGGGCCAGAGTCCGGCGTTCCTCTCCCGCCAGCGCTCTCAGAACTCCCAACTCGCGCGAGAGACGGCCATTTCAGACAACGAGGAGGACGATGTGGGAAGCGCGCACGTTACCAGCTCCGATACCATTCAGGAGGTTTCTGAGCCGGCATCGCCAGAGGAAGGGGAGGAGGAAATTCCCGAGGACGGCCCCTCAATCCTGACGAGCTTGCTGAAGAGATCACCGCCGCAATCGCACCGCGAACCCTCTCCTGAAGCTCGACCTCACTCCCAGCAGTCCCACTCGGAAGTCGATGAACCGAAGCCGAAGCGATCGCCGTCCAGAGAAAGACCCGAGCGGGAGCCGGAGGTGCAGCGTTCGTACGAGGCTGTTGTGGAGGAACCGACCGAGCGCACACCGTTGATACCGAGGCTATCCTCCGACAGCTTCAGCACAGATGGGAGCACCAATGGGGTCGACGTTGAGGGGCAAAAACAAATGCCCAAAAAGCATTGGTTCCGTGGCTTGAAGGACCTGACGGTCAACGTCGAGGATCACATTGTCCATGGCGTCCAAATCGCGACAAGCCCCAAAATTTGGGATCGTAAAGTTCTATGGCAGAATGCCGTGGTTGCGCCAGTGTCGTGTTTGCCCGCTGTCATTGTGGGTTTGTTGCTGAATGTACTCGATGCTTTGTCTTACGGTAAGTCTGGTGTAAGTCAAGTTGGAGTACAAACTTAACTGACTGTTACAGGCATGATTCTCTTCCCTCTTGGCAAGCCTATTTTTGCCGGTCTCGGCTCGGCTGGCATTTCGATCTTCTATGTCAGCACCATTGTCTCGCAATTGACGTTTTCATTTGGCAGTATTTTCAAGGGTGGTGTTGGCTCCGAACTTGTAAGTAGAACCACTTCGACCAGTTGCCAAGACTTGACTAACAGGACCTCAGATCGAAGTCGTGCCATTCTTCCACAACATGGCCGAAACGATCACCAACCACATTGGCCAGGATCAGCCTGATGCTGTGATCGCGACGACTATCGTCTCTTATGCGATTAGCTCAATGATGACAGGAACTGTCTTCTACCTCATGGGCAAGTTCAACTTCGGGTACATGGTTGGCTTCATCCCGCGCCACATTCTGATTGGCTGCATCGGCGGTGTTGGCTGGTTCCTGGTTGCTACAGGCTTCGAGGTGTCAGCCCGCATGGACGGTAGCCTCGAATACGACCTCGATACCCTCCACAAGCTCTTCCAGACCGATACAATCCCTCTCTGGGTGACCCCCCTCATCCTGGCTATAATCCTCTTCTACAGCCAGGCCAAGGGAGCGTCAAAGTACTTCTTGCCGCTGTACATCATTTCCATTCCGATTGTCTTCTACTTCTTTGTATTTTCTTTGGACGCGCTCGAGCCCGATTCCCTCCGTGATCATGGCTGGATCTTTGAAGGCCCCCCGGCTGATGAGCCGTGGTGGTACTTCTATACGCTGTACAGTACGTTTAGTCCGCCCTCTCTGATCCGGACGGTCGCTAACAAATGTCCCAGAATTTCACCTCGTCGAATGGGATGCTGTGCTGGAGTGTATTCCCGCCATGCTTGCCCTTACTTTCTTCGGCATTTTACATGTCCCCATCAACGTCCCGGCCCTTGCGCTACAGACAGGCGAAGATAACGCTGATCTTGATCGCGAGCTGAAGCTTCACGGCGCTTCCAACTTCATCTCTGGCCTCGCTGGTAGCATCCAAAACTACCTCGTCTATGCCAACACTGTTTTCTTCATGCGTTCCGGAGGAGACAGCAGGCTCGCCGGTATCATGCTAGCTGCTCTGACCTTTGGTGTAATGATTGTCGGGCCGAAGATCATAGGCTTCATTCCCATCATGATGGTCGGCACCCTGATTTTTGACCTGGGATTTGAGCTTCTTCTCGAGGCTGTTTGGCTTCCGAGGAAGAAGCTGAAGCTGGCAGAATATCTCACGGTAAGTTACTACTTGATTTAGTTTTTAAGAAACAAGCTGATGATTTCCAGGTGATCGTCATTGTCCTCGTTATGGGCATCTACGACTTTGTCATCGGTATCGGTGTGGGTATCATACTAGCGTTTGTCTCCTTGATCTTTCAGACATCGAGGGTTCCTGCGGTGCGAGCAAGCTACACGGGCGAGATCGTCGGCTCCACCGTGCGCAGAAACCCCTCGCAGCACCATTACCTGCAGGAAGTTCGTCGACAAATATACATCGTCAAGCTTACGGGCTTCCTCTTCTTCGGCACTGTGGTCAGCGTCGAAGAGAAGATTCGAGCTCTCATCGACGACGGAGCCTTTACTGAGAGGCCCATCAAATATCTCATCCTCGACCTGTACCATGTTACAGGCCTGGACTACTCAGCTGGTGAGGCTTTCAATACCATCAGCAGATTGCTTGACAACAAGGGCATCATTCTTGTTATTAGCGGGAAGGATGCGGAGAGTGAAGTTGGCAGAAACTTGAGACAGGTGGGACTGCTAGGAGATGACGACATCGAAGTCACGCTGCTGCCAGACCTCAACTCGGCCCTCGAGAGCTGCGAGAACGAGCTTCTCAAGACGCTATACGCAAGCCAGCAAGAGCTTCGCAAGAATAACCGCCACGCACCAACGGCCAACCTCGACGTACCAGCGGCGAAGTCAGATGGAGGATCCTTCGACATTGTCATCAACTCGCCGAGACGTAACCAGCTCCACGAGGCGGCGAGAAATGCATTGGCGAACACAGAACCTTTGGGGACGACTAGGTGGCAGAGCTTTAAGGAACCGCTGCGACTGATGTTGCAAATTTTCCAGGGCTTAAGTGAGAAGAACGAAGACTTCTGGTTCAGAGCTGTTGGCTACTTTGTCAAGAAGGAGTACAGGGCAGGTACCGTCCTGTTCAAGAGAGGCGAAGTCGCAAAGGGCTTTTACCTGGTTGAGCACGGCATTCTTCGCTGTGATTACGACCTGCCCCAAGGCTCACTGACGGAGAGCATCGTCGCCGGTACAACGTGCGGCGAGCTTCCCTTCTTCTCGGAGACGGACCGTACAGCTACGGTCACCGTGGACAGGGATTGCGTGGTATGGAGGATGGACAAGGAGGGATGGGAGCGGCTGCAGAAAGACCAGCCGGACGTCGCGCAGGAGTTGCTCAGAATGTCGCTGAAACTGACGAGCGAGCGTATGACGTCTATTACGTCGTACATCCTGACTATGGCGGGATAAGGGAACGTGTGCTCACACAAATTTTCTTGACTACTACTACTATCGGCTGGAGTTCGTATGGATACAAAAAACAAACCAGGATGTCAAAAGGGGGTTTGGACTTGGGAAGTCATCATAAGCGAGGCGCTCTTTTTTTTCAAAAGTAGCAGAAAAAGTACCTATCTATCTCAGACATGAGGGGTGGCAATCCTCTCCGACAGCGGGTGAAGTTTGGAAAATGACAAGCTCAATTACATCTGCTCTGTTAGCTTTGAATATGTGAAATTTTTGATAACATGGTCTTAGCTCAGCACCAATGTGTTCCTGTTCTTGTGGTAACATTTTGCCGTCCGTGGGGATATTCGGACTAAGAAGACAGAAACTCGTACTTCAACAAACCCGTCGGCTATTCTGTTGTCCTTGTCATCGTCTCTGGCGTCCTTGGCGGTATATCTACTATCCTTGATCGACCCTGTTGTCCCTATCTGCCCGAATAGCAAAGGTCTTCCTGTATGTGTAAGTGTTTTTCCATGTTTCCCTAGCACAAAAGGCATCCAGAAGTCATGCACCTAGTCTGCAAAAACGGAAGATTTCGTGTGATGTATTAACTGCCAAGTATTCCGCTTTCTACACAGGTATTTCAACCCACCTGTTCCGGCTCCAGATCGGATCGTGGACCCGTCGTGTTCATAAATTTAGCGCCAAATACAATCAATAGGGAGCAATTCTGGAGAGGCATCGAATGGACAGTATGCTAGTTTTTCTCGAAGACGTACTGGGAGAATACGATGATTTGAATATTCTTTAAGCTTCGGCGAGTTTTCAGCACTCTTCCACCTTGAGAGGTATAGGCTTTGTGGACAAAAATATTTCATGGTAGTGCATTCCATGTGACTCTACGCCGTTCATCAAGCTGAGAAAAAAAAGCTTCCTCACTGCTGCACCAATAATCTCCGATCTCCAGTTCAGACATAATAAAGGAAGCGCAAAAAGTAGGGCTTCCTACTTCAGCCACCTGCACATCTCACCACCATCCCAGGCCTTGGATACGAAGACGCTTTTACTGATCAGAAACTGAACAGTCAGCTCTATTCAGCAACCATTCAAAAGAAACCGTACACGATGGAGCCTGGAGATATACCCAAGACTGAAGAGCGTAATGCTGATGACTCCTCTTCGAGCACCAGGCTTACATCTCAGGGGTCCACAGTACCGAAGATCAATGGAAGGAGGGAGTACAGAGGCGCAGGAGAGCATCCGTTCAATGAATGTTGGGACGACTGTCGCAATGATCCAGCAGACGTGAGATCCCAGATTCTTGGCGCACTCCAAGGATTTCGATGGAATTCTTATGGTGTGTCAAGAGTTGGCCCAAGCGACGGTAAACCGGAAGATTTCCCAACATATGTGTCGATTACAGCCGAGGCAGACACGTTTGACTGGGAACAGGCAGACGTCGTCGTTCTCAAATACCAGAAGATATTGGACCAGTATGGCTTCTCGGATGTGTGTTGCGAATTAAGCGAGACCGTTCCTATGGAATTGGAGAAGTATCGCAAATGGGTATTGAAAAATCGAGGAAGGTATTACTATCATGGTCTGCCGTCAAACCCGACTTTGTTGGCCAGATCCCCCGATCCTACTTGGAACCCGCCAATCGACAATTACGAACCGGGATTTTACTCTCCATCACCTGTGGACAAGTATCTATCCCCACTTGGCCGCCATCCCATCACCGAGAAATGGAATAATGATGACGGCAGTGCTTCTCTGAGGTCTCATGTTCTGCAAAACCTCAAGGGGGTCAACTGGACTTCAGTTGACATACTCAGATGCGGTCATCAACATGAAGAGGACTTGCCCGCGATCCTCTTCGTTTCGGTTGAGCCAGGTAGCACCACGCCAGAGGAGGCACAGCAGCTTGCTGATAGATGCGCAGCCACGCTTATCAACCACGGACTCACTGATGTATCTTGCGAAGTGAAAGAATCGCACGTGGTTCCACTGAGCACGCTGCAGCCACTTGCAACAGTTGTCGACACAAACCAATCATGGAAGGCAAGCTACAACCTGACTGACCTGGTTGGTGCAACGATAGCTGGATCTGAGCAGCAGGAGAAGCAAGGTACCAAGGGGCCTTATCTTCGAGTCAAGACCGTCGAGAACGGCATAACAACATCGTCAGTCTGCGCCTTGACATGCAGGCATGTGTTATCGTCTTCGGCCCAAGGAACGGAGCACTATGGTTCGAATAAAATCTGGCAAGGTTGTGAACCTGTCGTACAGCCGGAGATCCATCATCCAACCAAGCTGGATTATCTCACAAAGCGTCAAGCACGTAAGGTCCAAGACCATTGCGATGATCCCGCAGCCGAAGAAAGAACGTTTGCATCTTCCAACGCCCGAAGTACCGTCGACTCTATGGCATTCGGCCATCTTACCCGTGCAAGACAAGGCTCAAGCGGCAGAGCGACAGATTGGGCGCTCATCAGGCTCGACGCCGACAAGCATGAGCGACCTTTGGATACTATTAAGAACCATGTGTCTATCGGTTTCGGTATCGATAACGGGTATAATCATGGGTACGAGGCAGAACAATATTGCTTTGTGGCGAACACTTTCTTTCCCCCACAGGACGGCATTCACAATTTGCGGGGCATCCTGCCAGTTGCAAACATACAAGCGCCAGAATCTGAGGATCCTACACGTGCGAGCGCAATCTGCCTCGGCAAGATCGGGCACGGCTCAGGCCTGACTTTTGGTCTCGCGAACCAGGCCTTATCGATTCTTCGCCGGCCTGTGTCTTCTACGAAAGATGGAGGTGATCTCGGCGAAGAAGATGACTCGATACACCTGTCAGTGTGCGTTATGGGCAAAGCCGGGGGGTATGGAATAAGGCCATCTACGAGAAGCTTCGGCATCGGGGGTGACTCTGGTGCTTGTGCTTGGGATCTCAACGGGCGCGTCGCCGGGATGGTGACGGCGGGGTCTATGTGGGACTTGGAGGATCGTTGGACGAACGTGACTTACGTTACGCCGATGGAATGGATCCTGGAGGATATGAGGGAGTGTGGTTTGGAGGCTAGTCTCTGCGAATAGGACACAAATCATGCCTTGTGAATGCTCGAATGCCTCAAGGTCTTTAAATGTCCCAAAATAAACCGTGAATTTTACAGCGAACAAAGGGATGAAGGCTTCAACTGGTATTGCTACACTCAGCATTGTCAATTCGGCTTTCACTTGCCGGTGGTGACCTACAGAGTGCCCAGATTATCAGTGTCGTTAAGGACGCATCATATTATTATGTGATATTACCTCCTTTCCATGCCTCGGCTGCAACTTGCCATCCGGCTTCTATGCCGTGCTGAGTAGAAAATAATATCGGTCCGAATTACGCTTTTATCTTTTCGACGCCGCGAGCTGTTCAGGCCCTAGTATTTCCTAGCTTGATACGCCATCTTGCCGGCATGAGGCGATGCGTTTTCGCCAGCCACTGCACTCATAGCAGCATTGCTAGACATTCCGCAATTGACCGTGTTATAATATACCTTCGTTCAAATTACCAAGCCAACCGCCAGGAAAGCATCAAAAAAGCCAAACAGTCTCGATAACCTCCGTCCACGTGCTCCTGTCGACAAACGCCCAGAGTTTCGTTTGATGTTCGTCCCAAGGTTTTCCAGCAAGCGCCCGTACCGTGTTCTTCCTTCGTCCCAACTCTTTCCTGTACTACCAAGAATAACAATTTAGCCAACGTGACAGTCACGAAAACTTTAATCCGGTCGCAGACACCAACCGGAAGAGAAAAAAAAAAGCTGTCATCTTTTCGTTCAATGATACCCAAATCTAACAGCCGATACCTTCGCTCCTACATCAATTTGGAGCCGCGAATCTTCTTCGGTCCTCGCTGATTAACGGTCCATCCAATCACAGCCCAACGCCCGGACCAAAAAGGACGTGTCGTCGGATTTGCCACCCCATCCCAAAGATCCACCCGAATCGACATCCGGAAAGGCGCAGGCGGGCGGGCGTGCGTTGCGTTGCGGCGGCGTCAGACGCAACCCGCCCTTTAAAAGCGGAAGTGGAACCCCCCGCCGGACTGCGTCCCGGATATCCTCACCTCATCCTCCTACCCTTTTCTAACTTTTTGTCCATTTTTATCTTGCTTTTTCTCGATCCATCCCATCCCATCCCGTCCTGATCGGATCGCGGCGCAGCACCCGGGAGAGACACACACAGAGAGAGAGAGACATGAGTCTACGGTCTATATTAGGCGGCGGCCGGGTAAAAAAGGCAAAGCCAAAATCGTCGGCCTCGTCACCTCGCAAGAACGGTGGCACCAGCAGTCCGAGGGCTGGGGGCAAGAACAAGAAGCAGCCGCCTGACGCAGACTCTGACGACGGTGGCAATGACTATTTCAATGACAGACTGGACGACGCCGGGTTGGTCGCGGCGCTTGCGACGGACATGTCGCTCCGCGATGTTGTGCAGGCCATCAGGTACACCCGCAACAACATGTTCGGCCCGGTCCCCGCAGAGGCGGCGGGCATGAACTCTACGCGCATCGCCGAGGTGCTTAATTACCGTAAAGCCATGCCGGGGCTGGTGACCGTCTCCCATCTCCATGCGCTGCTGGCCTCTCCCACCGCGGTGGAGCGCGAGGTCGCAGAGTTGCAGCGCGGCGAAGTGGTTCGCAAGATCTACGTGCAACGTCGCGGCGGGCTCGGCGAGGCACTTATACAGTCTTCCGAGTTAGAGGAGATGATCACGCAGTCCACCGAGCTCGACGGGGAGACGCAGGCCATGTTCCTGAGCTTTTTGAAGGAGAACCCGCAGGCGCAGACGATGCCGCGGGCTGCCTGCAGTTACAAGCAGGCTGATGCCTTGGTGCGGGCAGGGTTCCTCACAGCGAAAACACACTCGCAGGACGTGAACACGCCACTGATGAATCTTCACTTGCGCCCGGAGGTGCGCGCCAGCCTGACGAGTATCGAGGCGGTGTCCCGCGCAGCGTCCGGCACCTTTGACGCCGTGGGCGGGCAAGGAGCAATACACGCCGCGGGTGGTGGGGGAGGGGCACCGCGGCTGTCCCGCGCCGACACGTCATCTCCCGACTACACCATCGCGGTCCCCGGGAACGGTTCTTTTCTCAAGCTAACTGCCGCCGCGGTGGAACATCTGAACAAACTGCTGTCCAAATCGCAATTTAGGGAGATGCCCGTGTCTATGCTAAGAGAGAGATGGGAAGGTGGCGTGGCTCGTGACGAGGCACGCCTGGCAAGGAGGGCCAGGGGAGAGTTTGCTGGAGTATTGCCGGGACGGACGAAGAGGTGGAAGGAGTTTTACGGATTGGAATTCAACTGGGTCTTGGAAGAAGCCATGGGGGCCGGTCTGGTTGAGGTTTTCGAGACACGGAGCGTAGGTAGGGGAGTCCGTTTGTTGTAGCCCCGGGAGCCCGAATGTGTTAACGGCGAGCGGGGTACTTTAAGCTCGATACCATGAAGATCACGGATAGCCTTCAAATCTCGAACGGTCCATAGACGGCAGCAAGAAGGAGCTGCGGATGAAACTTGTCTGCCAAAGCCCTGTGGTATCGCTTAGCATACCACGACACCGTCACTCGGGGATGCTGTGGCCGCCTTCCGGCATGTTCATCCGAGTCCGATGTCTGCAAGAGTAAAATGAAATCATGAACACATTTGAAGCACGCAGATCGAGTCAGGGCAACATTTGTGTGTGTGTGTGTGTGTGTGTGTGTGTGTGTTTCCCGATTTAGGACCGACATGTTCCCTGCCAGTGTGTGTGTGTGCACTCGAGCTGCGGCAAATCCGTGATGATTACGTGGGAACGGGAAAAGGGGGAAGAAGCCTGTTCGTGAGGTCTTCCCCAAAGCCCCGGTTCCCTGTCTTTCATCTGTCGCCAAGCACGGGATTGTGGTGAGAGCCGTGAGGGGTCACACTTACAGCGCGCAGTAAGAGCGAAGTGGCGATGCGGCTCCAGGGTGATCTAGGTAAATCCCAGGTGTTTGCGGTTTGATCTCCCACGCTTCGCCCAGTCGCAGCGTCTTTCGTGGAGGGCACAAAATTTAGGCGAGAACGGCTTTGTTTTTAATGTGACTTCGAGGGTCGAGAGTTTCGAGTCATGGAGCACTCCAAAGCATGAGCAGAGCATGAACGTCAATCACCTCTCATCTGTTCTTTCCACTGATTCGCGTGGCCCTGTCAAGATCACAGACCTCGAGCCTTATCGTGCGGGTTATGGGGCTCTCTCTGCAGGACGCGATACACGCCGTCGTTTTCTAGTTACATGAGTTTAGCTCGTTCTCATAACGAATGAATCGTACAACACGCAACTGGTCTTGATGCAATATCGAAGTTCTCGTAAGATGGGACCCGAGGCGTAGTGGAGACGGCGTCGACGGCAGATGCTTGCACGTCTGCAACTAGTGCTGCATGTTGAGGTAGTTGTTTTGGGTAGTCGATGAGTTGACATTCAAAGATCAGACACTTCTCGAACGAAGTGCTGAGGACAGAGGCGCAGCGATTCGACGTCGGGGTTCGGGGTGGCTGATTGCTGGGCAGGAGTTTGACGTTGGATGTAACGCAAAACGCTTGTATGCCGGGATTAACAAACAGAGATCAAGCTCAGGGGCTTAATCGACCACCTCGAGGTCAACGACGCGATGACCAAACCACGCGGGGGCTGCTCCGAAGCTTCCTGACCGTTGCAAAACGGCGGGCTATGCAGCTTGTCTGCGCGTTGAAACCCCGAATTGGAAAGGGAAAAAAGCAACTTGAGCTGCAATGCAAAGGGCGGATACGTTCAACCCCCGTCAGAAGTTGAGGTAAAGTGAGCTTTGGCCACGGCCTGGCCTTTCGAGAGACGGCCTAGTAGAAGACAATTTTCCCGAGGGCTTTGTGTGAGGCGACCAAGGTGCTAACAACCATGGTGAGGCACTTGCGCTACTGTCCTGCGACGTGGGATTGCGGAGAATGCAGCAACTCCAAGTGCCAGGTTCGTCGGATGACGGAATCGCGAAGGCACGGGATGGATCATAGACAAACAGCAGCTGGCAACCGTCGCAACGAGACATGGACACACGGTACAGAGCACGGCTCGGCGAGACTGTCCCGGTGTCGGGGTTGCTGTCTCTTGTTCTCGCTTGTCCACCCGTCCTGTCACCGGTTATCTCTTGCGCTGCGATCAGGCGGCAAGACAGATGAGTCTGCGGAGAGATCTTCAAGTGGCCAGAGAGCAATTGGTCAATTCGAACGAGGGGCCTGGCAGGATTGGTGTGACGGCCGAGGCCCTAGAGACTGGTGGATCCGGGTCACGTCGAGAGGTTGTGTATCGACGAATGGGAACTGGCGGGGAGTGGGCGAGGCTGCAGCTAGCACGCTCGTCGTCACACAGACTCGGACGCCAGTGTGTGTCTTCTCTTGACTTCTGGGACCACTGGGTGGTGCTAGGAAGCTTGCCGGAGCCGGCTCCAGGTGCGGGTGCAGGAAAGGTGATGGATGCTAACGGGTAGCTGTTAAATTGACGGGGTCGTTTTGTTATTTTGCCCGCGCTAAGCCTATAGAAGGCAAAACTGTCCGTGCGCGCTGAGGTAAGCAGACCCGCTGCACTAACATGATATATATACTATCGCCGAACTTCAAAAAGCTATAGAAAAACGAGGGAAAATCGTAGAAATAAGTTCTCAGTGAGCAGGCTATGCTAGTAAGGTTTGGAAGTTAGGTGTTATGGTTAGGATTAGGCGTTAGGTTATGTTAGGGTAATGGGATCTGTTAATAGGGTTTAGGAGATGTTAAGGATACCGTCAATTTAACAAAACGACCCCGTCAATTTAACACTAACCTGCTAACGAGCGTGTGCCTGGGCGATATGCTGGGCGATTGTGTGCACGGGCACGCCACACATGGGACTTGTAGAGTTGATGGGAGCGCGCGTTGGCTGAATGAGGTAGTGATATGAGGGCGTCGGAAATTACAGCGTGGTCCGTCCATATGGGGGTAGGAAGCATGTTGCTGCCAATTCGCAGGCCTGGTTTGATTGCGACCACGATTGGCACTTTAAGTGCGAAACCCAGCCTTTCCATTTGGCGCGCTCTGTCCAGTTGCTGGGTCGAGTCATCGTTGATGAGCCAGACGACTGGCTTTCCCTAATCGACATCGAGGGTCTTGTGTGGGTTGGTTCATGGATGCCTTGGGTCGAGGGTCGGAGAGAGCACCGAGGGTGGAGGTCGAAGCCAAGCATTCGGGGCACGAGGCAGGCCGCAGCTGCTGGCGATGTGCGAGGCGGGCTTCCGTGCTGTCAAGACCCAGAGAGATGGACGAAAGACATGTGGCGGTATTGTTTCTCGGCGTGGGACGAGCCAGCAAGCAAGCTGGGCTGATGAGAGACGTCGACGACAATTCCATTTCACGACAGCTGAGCCACGCTTGCGGGCTGCGCGGTACCTCGCACCTGCATACGCGTGCTGCCCTGTCCTTCTCATTGTTGATCCGATGATGGATTTGAAGTGCCGTCCGTAGCAACGAGCGACATGCTCGCAGCTCACAAGCGTTGGACCAGGAGTGAGCCAGTTCGGATATGACAGCAGGGGTCCTGTGGGATGCAGGTATCTCGGGACCTGGACTTCAAGTAGCGGCAGGGAGTCAGGCCGCAAGGCGACGCGGGCTATCTTCTGGCAGAAAAGGGAGACGTTAGCTGGTAGCTTGATCCAAGCGAATGCGTGGCTTTCGCGATTAAAGGGGCGTCGCGACTTGCCGGCTACCTGGGATGCTTGTATCGCACGGCGAGGAGGCGCGTACATGGGAGCTAGTCCGCAAAGAGACTGACCCCCTGCTGTGCCTGAGTTGAGAGCTGGTCCTTGCAGGGGATATTGACAGGGGTACAATCTCCAAAGTCTGGGTACCAATTTGACGATGGGCGGGCTAGCAAGGGAAACTTTCTGGGGTGGGAGTGACGATGAGTGGTGCACTGAACGGACCCCATTAGCCCTGGCTAGTCATTATTGAGGGAGCAGTGGATGAGAGGCGACGAGCACCCGAGAGAACAGAGATTTCGCCGTCGATAATTGCGGTAATGGAAAGGTACCCCCTGGCCTGTGAAGAAGACGCCAACCGTGTTGGTCGAGGATGCTGACTGACTTGGATGACTTTTTAATCGACGTTGCACTTGCAATCGCAAAGTGGAGGGTGCATACGGATGCAGAGTAGGAGCAGCACAATCTAAGGTAATTGACCAACAGTGGCTCGGCGAATCGACGAATACTAGCCGGGGGAAAGCAGAAGGAAGAGAGACACATCAGTGGAGGGAATGACACGAGCAGAGAGATGAGCAACGCAAGTCTCGCCCAAAGTGCGTTGGTATTGGCAACTGGCATGGCAGCGAGAGCAGGGGACGACGGCGAGCAGAAGGGAAAAATCTCTCCCAATTATCCCTCTGATCCCCTTTTTGGCCTGTCTCTCTCTTAACACAAACATCATCTCCTCTTTTTTTTTCTTGCCTCCTGCGCCGCGCTCCCTTCAGTGTTCGCTTTTCGGAACGCTTGCTGTGCTCTGGCTGCTGTTGCCCCTCCAAACGCGGCGGCTCTTCCTGCTCCAGCCTGATATTTTGTTTCTCTCCATCAATGTACCTCGTTGATGCCCGTCCTTATTCGGCGCTGATACCAAGGATCGCCAGTTTTATTCATCGGGTTGATTGATAGCTTGTATTGCGCAATTCAGTGCCTCTTCCGTACCCGTTGTCGGCATATCCCACGCACAACTTTTAGTGGGGTCTCACAAGCTCCCGTCCTGAAAAAGCAAAGGGAAAAAAAAAACGGTACGTACCCACACCACTTGCATTTACGCTGCAGTGTGCATGCCGGGCCACAATCCACAGTCCACAGCCCGCAGTCCACACCCACGTCCGCTGTTACCTCCCTCTTCTAGACTGCAGCCAGTCCCGTGAAAGGAAAGGAGCGGCGCTGGGTAGACGAGGAAGAGAGAGAAAGAGGGACGTGGAGAGTGGCATGCGCACCACACTACGGAGTACCTCACCTTACCTTACCTATCCTATCCGTACCTCACACTTTGCACTTGCTGCTGCTCCTCGGCTTCCCCCCATCCATGCTCCCAAAGTCTGAACAACCAACAACGCGCCTAACACGGAAAAGACGTGCTGCCAACAGGAACAGGAATAGGAAAAGGAACAGCCCAGGCCTCGATCCCGAACCTAACGTCGGGGTCCCATATCGCTCCCAACTCCCCCGACGAATCTAATAATCAGCCACCCAGCTTTGCTCTTCACCTCTTGGACACCAAACGACCCTTTTCCCGCTACGCGACCTTACCGTCGACGACACTAATCGCACCGAAACGCACTTTTCATCACCACATTCTCTCTCAGTTTCTCCATTTCACCGACCCAACACTCCTTTTCATCTCGCCTGTCATACGCATACTCAAAACGCGCCCGGAAAAAAAAGAGAGGCGCACGCTCTTGCTGTATCTTTCTTCGTCTTTGCACACACGGTTCCCGGTCTCAGTCGCCGATATTCAGAACCTTCGCCACGCTATTCTCTCGCCAGTCGGATTTCCTGGCTTGTTTCTCCCATTCTTCGCTTCCGCCGGCAACTCTTGCTCTCTCCGCCAAGCCCAAACGTTCCCGTCGCTCGAGACCCGGATCTCGCCTTTCCACAAAGCATCGGATCGCATCGCCTCGTACCGAAATCTTCACATCTCAAGGATCAGACTTCCCGCAAATTCAATTCCCGCCCAGCCGTCCCGGCCGAATTCCATACCGTGTCTCCCCCAACTCTTTTAACTCTATACCGCACGCAAACGTGTTTCTCGCTTTCTCGAAGCTCAGACTCCACGGCTCCCAGCGAATCCGCGCTCGTCTACCCCAAGCCCAGCGCTGCCGTCGAAACATTTCCACTGGACGAAACTACCCCCTCCCTCCCTCCCGCGTCCAATTTTTGAGTTTCCCCGACCTGCCGCCCAATCTGAGTACCCGTCGCCATCCCAGTCCTGCGACTTTAGCTGCGCGAGGCACTAGAGGCACCGTGCTCGCAAGCCGGACGAAAAAGAAAGCCCACGCTGTACGCCGCCCGCTAGCGCAAGGAATACAGCTCGACCAAGAACCCACCAGAGTCAGACCTTCGTTTTCCCTCAGTACCGCTGCCGCGTAGAGGCGACAGGCTCGGCACTGCAGCAAGGAATACTCCGCAAGACATACACGAGCTGGCTCCTATCCAGGGACAACCCCCAAAAAGTCTCGTCGTTGGCATCTCTTCCTCCTCATCATCCTCTTCGGCCCACAAACAAACAACACGAGAAATACCGCTCAACCAGCCACCCACTACGATCTCGTAAGTTTGCTTTTCTCCCACCTTCCCTGCCACCACCCGCCTCATGGGATCGCCCTCGTCGCTGGTCAATCTGCATGTCATGCTTGACTCCCGTGCCCGCCGCTATGATTGTCATTATCCCGGTGCACTGACAAGTTTACTTACCAGCAATAACCTCGAAATCCGATGAAAAGCTCCCACGTCACCCAGCACACCCTCAACGCATAATAACGTTTCATACGTCCCTGGTTCTCGAAAGTGTCCAACGTGCCGGGATACCAGCCACTCGCAGGCCAGCCCCCCCGTCGACGCTTTCGGCCTTGGGACGAATTCAACCCACGCGAAGAGGTCCCTCGTTATCGACGTAATCGGCCTCCTGACGACCAATCCCCCCTTTACGCTCCCGTGTTCATGGACCGACCAACTTCCTGCTTGTTTCCGACAAACTAGAAGGCGTCTCGCCCAACTTCGGGTCTATTGTTGCTTTGCAGGACAACTAGCTCCCACTCTCGTTTTCTGTACGGAATGGCGACGACGCTCCCGAGGCCAGCGAGGCCTTCAAACGGCCCGCCGACCATGGCTCTACCAGCTCTCCCAGTCCCAAAGACGAGGAAAAGCACTGGAAACCTTCCGACGCCGGCATCAAAATCTAGCCCGTCGACACCCAACCCGAAGAGCGGCCTTCGCGCCCCTTCTTCCTCTTCGGCGTTCCTCCCCCCCACGACCCCCGCTCCCACATCAGCACTCCCGCAACCGCGTGCGGTCTCTGCCATGAGCAATTCTTCAATAAAGACATTGCGCAAGACAGTGAGCATTAACTCGTTCCCCCAGCCACCACGAGGCGACAATCGCGTCAATAGCCTTCCCCCGAGTCCACTTGGTGCTGACTCCTCGCGGAATTCAACACGCAAATCAAAGGGCTCTATCGCGTCAAACTACTCCCATTTGAGCAACGGCGCCCCGAGCCTGCTGAACAACAATGCCGAGGGGAAATCGATATCAAGCGCAAGTGTGCGCATGTCAGACGGCCTCATCAGTGTATCATCACCGCCTCAAAGCAGGAGCTCCTCAGCACAGGATTCTTACTCAACTTCCGCGACGACGTATGATGACCCTATTGATGGAGCAACGGCCAAGTCCTCATCTGACGCCTTCAGTGACAAAAGAGGCTCTAAGCTGGACGGCAAAGGTAATGTTGTAGTCAGCGTAAGAGTGCGTCCAGACGCTGGCGGCAATGAAAACAGCAAGACCGAGGGCGAGTGGATGGTTGATGGACGCAAGTCTCTCGTTGCGTATCGAGGAAAAGAGGGCGGTGATTATTTCTACGGTAAGGTTCTCTCCTTCGATATGTAGAGCCGGTTCTGACAGTGGTTGAAAGATAATGTATTCACGACACACGATGACAACAGCCGCGTATACGACTGTATTGCTAAGCGCTTGGTACGCCGAGTGATGGAAGGCTATCATGGAACCGTTTTTGCCTATGGTATGACTGGTACCGGAAAGACCTTCTCGATGCAAGGAACAGCCTCTTCGCCTGGTGTCATTCCGCTTGCGATTACCGACATTTTCTCCTACATCAGGGAAACACCGTCACGCGAATTTCTTCTTCGCGTCAGCTATCTGGAAATCTACAACGAGAAAATCCACGACCTCCTCAGCATGTCCACTGGACCCGGCGCTGGGGCCAACGGTGGGCAAGAAGAGATCAAGCTGCGCGAGGACAGTAAACGCGGAGTCTACGCCAGCCCTTTGAAGGAAGAAATCGTTCAGAGCCCAACCCAGCTTCTGAGAGTGATTGCTCGTGGAGACCAAGCGCGGCGGACGGCTAGTACCCAATTCAATGCGCGCAGCTCTCGAAGTCATGCGGTGGTCCAGATTGTGGTGGAGAGCCGAGAGCGGATACCAGGGAACCCTGGAGGCGGCGACAGTAAAAGATCTGGAATGCTGCCCGGGGGCGTGCGTGTCTCGACACTTAGCTTGATCGATCTTGCAGGATCCGAAAAGGCTGCCGAGTCCAAGGAACGACGGACTGAAGGTTCACACATCAACAAGAGTTTGCTGACGTTGGGCACCGTCATCTCGAAACTCTCCGAGCACAAGGACAAGGACGGAAAGGCTGCCGACAAAGATGGAAAACACTTGCCATACCGAGACAGCAAGCTGACTAGACTTCTGCAAGGGGCTTTATCGGGCGGGTCTCTGGTCAGTATCCTCTGCACGATCCAGATTGGCGCAGCCGGCAGCGCAGCATCCTCCAACTCTCATACCTCGGAAACCATCAACACACTGAAATTCGCCTCAAGAGCGAAGAACAATATTGTGAGCCATGCGAAGAAAGCCGAGGAAGCGCTCGGCGCAGGGGGTGACGGCGGCGCCAGAGTCTTGCTGGAACGGTATCGCATGGAGATCCTAGAGCTGAGGCAACAATTGGACACACAAGCCAAGGAGAAAAACGCGAAACGCGCCGAGGCAGAAAAGGAACGAGACGCTGAGGAAGAGAAGGCCCGGGAATTGGAGGCTGAGCATCGGCATGAAGAGCAAATGCTCGAAATGCAACTGGCCCGTACAGCATTGAAAGAACGGATCGATCACCTTAACCGTCTGATCTTGAGTTCCAAATCAATTGGCGTCAACGCGAGCGGGTCCTACAGCGCCTTGGGCATCCACACGAGATCGTCCATGGCCTCCGTCCGGTCGTCATTGGCCACTTCAGTCAGCGGCAGACCGATACTCGAGAGAACCGCATCAATGACATCGGCATCGTCAACTATCGGCCGTCGATCAAGCGGACGGTCGAGTGGAGGCCAGCGGCTGTCCAGCGGTGAAGGAGGCGGAGTAATGACGGATGACGACAGCGTTGGCGAGTACGGTGATGGTAGTGCCTCATTGACAGCACAGAACCGCGCCTTGCAGGCCGATCTTGCGGACAAGACAAGGTACATCCAGACGCTCGAGAAGAGATTGATGCAGGCACGACGGGCCAGCTCTTCTAGGACATCGGTTGGCTTCTCTACTCCTAATAAGGGCATCATGGTGGGCGAAGACCATAGTGTGTCGACGTTGCTGAGAGAGAAGGACGCCGAAATTGCCGAGCTGAGAGCTCGGCTAGATGACAAGGATCGCATGCTGGCAGCGTTACGCTCTGCCGCTCGATCTCGAGAGGTGGCAGAGGGTGCCATGGACGGACGAACATCTGCTCTGTACGAGCACAGCCCACCACCAACGATCAACCCGCCCCCAGCGCCTTCGAATGCCTTGGCCGGCCGCTCAAACTCCCTCACAGCTCGTTCGAACTCTCTGACAAATCCTCGCACCCGTACAAAAAGCGTTGATGAGGTGAATCAGATCCTGGACGAGATGATCCAGGACCGTGTGGAGACTGGTCACCTTGTCAGAGGCGTGAGAGGCAGTGTCCGAGTTGCCAGTGATCGCAAACTCGAGACTCACCCGGAGAACTCTCTGAAGATGGAGCCGCTCAGGAAGACGGCGTCATTCGATGATGGCAACAGGGCATCAGCAGTGCAGGCGTGAGGAAATGCTGTGGGACGTTGCTGGTTAAGTCTTTTGTGTTGTGAGGACGGGGTAGTTTTGGGCCTCATACAGGGAGCCTCACGAAGGCAAGGAAAGGCGTTCAGGATGGGTTTACCACTGACCCAATATTGGTTTTCTTCTTATACCCGACAACTTTCTTTCGCCATGGCCAATGGTTGAAGAGGCGGATTATGCCTCGTTCTTTTTTTTTTCGGAACCAGCCTTACCTATCGGCCTGTTTTATTAGCGTATTGATACGGGCAGGAGGAAGGACTGATGAATTTCTTGTCACGATCGAACCGTGCAACATCGGAGCATCGGGATCAGGTTATCATTTGGACGGAAGAGTTTTACGGGCGGCGGAAAAAGCGACGAGGTCTGTCAATGGCTTTTAATATTGGGCAGATGATTGTGATGGATCATGTACATCAGAAAGCAGGCCTGGTCAGCTAGCTAATTACGGGACGAGGAGCGACGAAAAAAGAGAAGACTATGATCTATCACACGCAGCTTCCCTTTCTATTGACGGCAGTTTGAGGTGTGTCTCTGATCTACACGGCTGGAAACGTGTAAGATACTCGGGTCGCCAGGTCAGTGACGAATCATTATCCAGATGGGAATATGCCGAGTCTTCAGCTCGGGATCTTGCATCCCATAGTGTCCACGGCAGAGAGTGGTGTTCAGCCTGTCATTTGCTTACTGTTGTTTGTTTGTGACCATAATTCCGTTTGGAGGCACGCGAATCGGCTGACGAGACACCACACCCCCTCGGTTCGAATCCCACCACCAATCCATGACCGCATCGGAAGGAACAACCGCTCACTCAGCTCTCCCCCGGGCCAGTTCGTGATAGGAGTTCAAGCAAAAAAGGGGGCTGACGCTCTGAGATGACAGTCTGGCGCAGATCAAGATTGTGGCGGCGGTTGGACCTGACTAAACTGAACCACGGACGGCAATCATAATTCAAGGGCGAGGAAAGAAGCTTTGGACGGAACAAACAGACTTTGGGACCGTTACCAGGACCGCGGTTTGGAACGAAGTGAAGAGGAGGGAGCCTGAGCCGAAGTTCGAACGGCTTTTTAGGGGGGCAGCGTGGGAGCCAAGGTTGCGTCTCAACTGGTGGCGGGCGAGGCGTGCGCGCCGCCGTGTTAGATCTCGGGAGTCGCAAAAGGGGATATAGCTTATTTTTAGTCCCCGCGCCCGAGGACGATTTGAATCGAGTGAGTGAGACGAAATGGCAAAGGGGAAGGGTCAGGCTGGGGACCGTGAGAGTTCGTGGCTTGCGATTTGCAACAGAGTCATCTTCTTGCTCTCATCCTCTCTCTCGTTCTCTTTTGGCGCTCTCTTGCGGGATATCAGGAGAAGGCTTGTGCACGGTCGTTCACTCAGCACGGGTCGCATTTGCTTGGTGTGATGACGTCCGGGTCCAGTGACAGATCACATTTGGTCCCCTTCTACCCCTGGTTGATCCCCGTGTCGTGTTGGGATGATCATGATAATTGGGAGGTTGAGCTTGCTGATTGTTCATGGGAGGATCTATTCGCGCATCTCGTGTCGGGAAACAAGTTTAGTTGTGATTTGAGTTCTTGATGCTCGTGAGACGCCTCGGATGAAATGTGAAATGCGAACCGCCCCCCGTCCCATGCTTCCGAGTATTTCATTTTCAAGTGAAGCAAGCCTCCCACATATTGAATGTGGCTGGGGGGGCTCGAAGTGTACCCTCCGTGGAAGAGGTATTTCATTCTCATGTTTGGACGTCTTGTTTGTGATTGCGTTTGTCACGGGGAATGGCGATAATGCCTCGGTTCTTGTTGGCCTATGCCTGTCCGGCGTCGAGCGAAGACGGGAGGCCGCAGGCCGGCAGACGGCGACGATGAGTGGTCGTTTCGTTGGTTGCCGCGCGATGGACGACGACAGATCGCAATGCCAAAATTTCGTGTATGACGAAATAAATTGGATTGGACCCCGTTTACAATAGGGATCTGCAGAAAACGGGAAAAAGTCAAAAAGACGACCCAACGAGCTTGGGCCTCTTTTCTCTTGCCTCGCTGCTCGCACATGACTCTTGCGTCGCCATCGTGAGGCCGACAATTGTAGCGGGAGACGTTGAAACTTGGTGTTTGCCTGTCGTGCCACAATTGTACGTTCTTGTTGTTTTTTCCCGCCCCTCTCTCTATCCCGCCTCACGATGTTGGCCCCCCCTTCCCGAATCCTTCGCTTCCGTTCGGATCTATTCAAACGAAACCAAGTTGAATTAGGACCGGATCCCGTGCCGCGCGCTCACATGTGGTACTTTTATGAGCAGATTTTCTCTATTGCCCGCACATGCAAGCTGCAGGAAAGGAAAGCTCTCGTCAAAATTCAGTCTCGGCAGCGGCCTACCTAAATTGAAGGGACCCAGAAAGGGGTCGGGGCAGGGGCTGTAATTCCCCATATTGCTGTCCACGTGCGGCCTTCTGAATTGGGATTCTCTAATCATGACATCGTCGCCTTCTGGAGCCCTGCAGGAGGGAGAGGAGACGGACGCGTCGCCGTTGGCCGACGAGGGGACGGACGGGGGGACCGACTCCGCGATGATCACAAGAGGGATTTTCGAAAGGGAGACGACTCGACGAGAGGGAAAAAGGCGGTCGGGCACTCTGGTTAACTTTTTGCGGATGGATTGACTTTTTTTTTTTCTCTCTCGACGGGACCGCTTTGGCTCGGTGATGAGCGTTTTGACATGGAACCGGCGCGGATGATTGATGAGTTGACAACTGGGTCATTTACAGAGAAGGAAGTGATTCCCATCTCTGGAGGAGGTCCGGGAAGCCACAAATGGAGATGCGGCGGCGTGTGAAGCCAATCAGCCGCGCAGAGACGGCCTGCAGCGAGCGCACTAAGAGGCTAACAGCACACTTTGTCAGGCCCTGCAGGACAATGGACAAGGCGGGAAGTGTCGTGATTGGCCGAGAGGCCGTGAGGGGCGGATCTCTTCCGAGAACCCCTGCTGCATTTGGTAGCTTCCTTCCCAGCAGCGAGGACGGTGAATGGCTGCTTCATCGACTGCCTTCCAAGCGGCCCCCGGAGATTCTGAAACGTCCTAAATCGTGACTGGCGACGACAAGAGGTGGGGGAGAGGCATCATCCTTGAACCGCCGGCTGCCTTTTTGGGCTTCCTCTGTCAGCGCCTACAGGCCCTGGACCCCTGGCCGCTTCTCTCGCTGTGTGTTGCAGATGCTCACTGGTTTTTTTTTTCCGCCTCTCTCTGGCTGTCCTTCACTTTTTCTGCCTTGCTATGGCGGAGCTGACAACGGTTCGCTAGGTCCAGTATTGTGGTTCTCATGTCGGGAACGCCTGTCTGCCCAGGTCCCAACGCCGCTCGCTCATATGCACAACGGCGCAAAGTTGCAACGGCGCAACAGCGGATACACCCACCCGAGGCCCATCCTCATCCATGACTCTGGATCGGGGCTTCTTTGGTGGTAACACTCGCTTCTATCGGTTTGGGGCTCAGGCTCAGAGAGTCAAGCGTCACCAAGGACGGGAGTGGGAAAAGACGGCAGCGAGCCGGCGCAGGGCTCTGACTTCCTTCGTCACCAATGGATCGGCTTGGGTATGACGATCCCGTGAGGATCTCCCTGGCTTCTTCCTTCTTCGGGCCTCAGCAGTGGACAAAATGCTACGCAACGCTACGCCAGCCGTTAGCTGACAGCAGAGAGGGGAGCTGAAGATGAGGGGAAACCCTGAACCAAGAGTTTCTATTCGGGGGTCGATCACGAAGCCCTCTCCAGCTCGAGGAAACCCGACGAGCCTGATCCACGCCTGGTTGCTGGCCGTCAAGCCCTGCGTTGAGTGAGGTGACCGACAAGCCGGACGGCACTCCCGCAGTCGCAAACCCAGTCTCAGTCCCACGAGTCGTCGTCGGCCGCACCGCCACGCGGGAGCTTCGGTTCCTCGTTTTGTTGCTCCCTCTGCTCCATGTCCGGTCCGCCTTGCCCATCGTCATATGTCGAGCACTCGTTTCGCTTTTGCCAGTTTCGTTGGAAGGTCCAACGCGCGCTGCCTGTTGCAGTCGCACCGAGTAGCGTACAGTACGCGGGAGAGTCCAAGACAACATAGCACCAACTGCCCTCAGCTAAGAGCGCAGCTTTGTCCTTTGTTACAAACGCAACGCCCCGACGCCCGTGGGTTTCTTTTAGACAGGCGAAACACGTCAATCAAGTCAAGCCAGCCAGAGACGATCCAACGCCTGACATACACTTTATCCCACGGACGCTGGCGCTGCAGCTTCGCACGAGACTTGACACGAACCCGACAGCACCAAGACACAAGACACGGCACGACTGGTTGATCTGGCACACTGGAAGCTCTGACGCCGATACCTCATGTTCACCCATCTCCCGTCTTCCGCGTTTCCCCACCATCTCTGCTGCTGGCCAAACTGCGGCACCACCCCCCTTCCCCCCACCCGTGCTCTCTCGTCTCGTCCGTTATTCCAGGTATCAAGGTCAGAGAGCCCGGACGAACAAGCCCTCTCGTCCCATCTCCTTCTTCGCTTCTATCCAATTGATCTGCAGCACCGCACTCCCTTCTATTCTGACTGTCACTGGCCTGGCATCGGATAGAGTTTGCAGGACAGCAAAAAGGGGACCACAAGGGCCGAGAACAGGCACCGCAATCGTCAGCCGGTCGTTGCATTGCTGTAAACAATATACCACAGACTGGACGAGACAGACGGACCGCGTCAACATACATCACCATCACATGCGGCCCGGCATACAAAGCCGTCTCGTCTCGGTGAACCAGTCTCCAGGCTCCTCTCTCTAGTTTCTGGGCTCCAAAAAATCTCCAGTCTTCTGGTCTTCTTCCGTCTTCAGCCCGGCCGAAGGAGCGATCCCAACGCAGACGCAGGCAACAGGGAACTGTCTCCTCCCACTCTTTCTCTTCCCACCTGCTCCAACAACCTCGACCCCGGTCTTGATGATCGCCGCCAAGACCCACCATCGGTCATTTACTTCACGCAGTTGATCGCACTTTTCGTCCTCTTTGGTCTTCCCCTTGGGTCCTGTTCACTGCGTTTTCTGCCAAATCTCGGACAAGGGCCCATTTCCTTTTCTGTTGCCGCTGGATCCCTTTAAGCTGCTGCAGCTGCAACCCTGAGCTGCAAACGAGCAGAAAAAAAAAGTAGAGTCCATCCAGAACGAGGGCAAGCTTCCGGCCGAGTCTTACCACTACTGTACTTTACCCCCGCCATCCCCGGTTTCTTCAGCTTCTTTTTTCCTTCCTCTCCCTCGACCGACCGCGCCACCGGCCTCGGTCTCGTGCTGTACGGACACGCAGAAGCTGCTTTGCTCGTCTTCCACCGCGCTGACCACCGCATTGCCGCCTGCACTCCTCGGCTTCCTTTCTGTACGACTGTCACCGGAACCGTTTACTATCATGAACGCTTCCTAGAAGGAAGACCGCCATCTCCCGTCCATGACCTACAACCAGGCTCGACGCCCACCGACGCTCCTTAACTAAACCGCCAAAAGCACCCAGAATTCTCTTCTCAAAAGTTTTGGCTTCTTTTATTCCGTCGAAGCTCCCAAATTTTCAAGATACCCATTGGTTCGATCCGTGTTAGTGGACAAAAACGACCAGAACGACTCTACGACCTTTTTTACTTCTTCTGAAGATACCAACATTTCTTCGCCAACCGTTGCATATAATGCGAGCAAAGATGCCAGCCCCTCTAGACCTCAGCAAGTCGAAGCTGTCGGTGTCTGATCCGCGGATGAACCTCCGACGGTCTGCCTCTCACACCGGCTCTTCAAAGTGGGAAAAGGTGCCTCTATCTGCCACCTCCTCCCGCTTCAGCTTCAACCACCTCCTCTTCTCCTCCCCACCACCATCACCAAGCCTACCAGCGCTTATCCCGCCCCCCCGGAAGTCACCCATCCACCCCCGACCTACTCGTGTATTCAGATTCACATTTTGGCTCGCATTCACGGTGCTGCTGCTCTACTTTGCGACTTTCCCATTTCGAACGAGCTTTGGCGTCCCCTCCATCAACCTACCATTTTCGGTCCACGATGATTTCGAGATGGTTGGACAAGACGATCTACCCGACTTTCCCACGCCAATCGTCATGTCCGACCACGGTGGCAAATCCAAGTGGACCGTT
Source organism: Colletotrichum chrysophilum (assembly GCF_026319265.1). Lineage (NCBI taxonomy): Eukaryota > Fungi > Ascomycota > Sordariomycetes > Glomerellales > Glomerellaceae > Colletotrichum > Colletotrichum chrysophilum. The sequence continues at coordinate 630,598 of NW_026517291.1, read as the reverse complement.
TCAATCCCTCCAAGCTACGACTTCCCGCTGTCAGTGAAGGAGTACGGGGACATGTGCAAGAAGTGCAAGGAGGTTGCCGCGCGCGTTAGGGACATGCGCCACCGAACTCAGATTCTTGATCAGAACCTCTTGAGTCAAGATGCCCCCAATGATCCGTACTTCATCGACGTTGCAGAAGCTCAAAAGACCGGTCTTCTCCCGGACGTCGCTGCCAAATGGCCAAGCAAGGGTCAAGGTCACGATGGAGACCTGGTTGGGGAGAACAAGGACTCGCTTGTTGAAAAGCCCGTGTGCGAAAGCTCCATGACCTTCATCATGGAGACTGCAGACGCCGGCATTGGGCACACCATCATGCAGCTCTGGACATTTTACGGGCTCGCTAAGAGGCAAGGTAGAGCCTTCTTCATCGACGATTCTCGCTGGGCGTACGGCAAGTACACCGATATCTTCCAAGCGCCTCCTGTGCCCCTCTGCCGCCCTCCTCCCCGCCACGAAATGATTCCCTGTCCTCCCATAGCTCGCCACTTGGTCGTCACATCCGAGACAGCGAAGGAGATGTGGGCAGGATCTATCAGCAAACCTCACTCCGACTTCCGCGCACAGGACGAGCAGGGGTTGCGGGAGCTGTTCGAGCTGGCACACGAGGGATACCGCGCTCTTTGGGACCTCAACAAGGACGACGCTCAGTACGTCAGCAAGCGTGTCAAGGAAATCAGGAACAAGACCATTGTTGGCAACGGCAACCCGAACAACGGGGTCGTTGTCGGCGTTCATGTCCGACATGGCGACTGCCACCCTACCGAGTACCAGTACCACGGCACTTACATTCCGATGGAGATCATTGCGAACGCTGCTCAGGAGGTCATTGACAGCAAGCACAACGGCACCGGTGTCGATGGGGGTGACGACGAGCTCGCCAAGCGCAAGTCCTTCATTGTCCTTGCCTCCGACGACCCGACAGTCTACGATGCGGAGGATTTCAAGGGTTCTATGCGCGCACAGGAGCAGATTCGCCTGGCGTCCAAGCAGGAAGTCCACAAGGCTACCCCCGACAGGCATGTCATGCACCACTTTGAGGATGAGGCTTTCGGCTGGGAGGGCGGCTTCTTTGCCGCCATGTTCTGGAACCTTGGCCTGTCCTCCATGAGTGCCTCCAACGCTGCGACAGCCAAGAACAAGCAACTAGCCCCCTCGGCCGAAGCGCTCCGTCTCCGGAGCTACGTTGGCCGCGCCTATTTGATGGATCTGGCCGTGCTGGCCGATGCTAGTGACACGGTCATCTGCACCGTCAGTGCCATGGGCTGCCGTCTGCTGGCCGTCATGATGGGTTGGGAGCGCGCAATGGAGCACCACAACTGGATCAATGTCGACGGCCCGTACGGGTGGACTGGCCTTACTTTCTAAGAAGACTCGACAGGAGGGCGTGTATGGCTCGCTCAGCCGAGCCATGAGGACAGCATTCAACATCTACTTCATCTGCATGGTTCCAGGTGTACGGCGTCAACAGCGAAGGCAAATGCGGTCTTTATTTTCCTTTTTCTTTACAATACTTGGACATGGTTTTTGGTTTTTAAAGGTTCCCGGGATTCATCAAAGAGATACCTCTGCAAACGTGCTTCAAGGAGCAGCGTTTCGCATGCATTAAGGCTGAGAACAGAGAAACAGCCGACGGTCGTTACTGCCACATCTAATCATATTACACGCAAAAAAAAACCAAAACAAACACAACACTATACCACGATACCGAAGCGGTCTGTGTTCCTTCGAGGCACAGCTGCATTCGAGACGATAGCTAGCTAGCAAGCAAAACAAAATAAAAGAAACAGTAAAATTATATTTGTGTGCCATTTCTCGCTGCCGTGAAAGAAACTAATGCGCAAACCCCAGAAGCGCATATGTTCTGGACCACGCGGGGAGGGGGCATGTCTGGGTTTCAGCTAAATGATTTGTTCTGTCACCATCGTACGCTGCCCGGATGCATGTTTCTACCCGTTGGTGATGTAGTGCAGCCGGCTGCTTGGTGTTGTTTCTCGCTTGGAGGCAGGTGCCCCTTTGCTGCGTAATACGGGGGATCGTCGACCTCACCCGTTTGTTTGCGACCACGTCAAGACTGAGGTTTAGATAGACTCCGGACGATTGATCTACTTTGCATTGCGCTGGTCTCGCAGATCATGCACATGGTCATATATATATCATGTCGATGATCCGCAGTTTAGGATAAACGATGTTGCATCACACATGTGGCGGTCGCCTTACAAAATACGCGGAGTGCCGGATGACATGCCGTGAGACGAGATCCATATACAACCGGCTGGAGCTGATTTCTCAGAGAAGTAAGTCACACGGAAAGGATTTTCTTCTTGCTCTTCTCTCACGTTTCCTGCGGTGTGTTTGTCGTAGGTGATGACGAGCATGCGACGTGCGTAGTCGACTGGGCCAACCTTACTCTCACGACAAACGGCAGGCAGGCAGGCAGGCAGGCACTATGAAACCTCTTGCTCTTGCCAAGTGAGCTTCCTTCCCAGCCCCGAAGCTAGTTGGCCAGCTTTCGTCCCATGGTCTTTCAACAGTTCAGCTGGGACCAAGTGGCCCAGTTGGTAAAAGCGAATAGCTAAAACAAATTCTCCTCCAGAGATGCAAACTGAGTCTGAGGGGGGCGCTCGTTCGAAACACGTCGAGGGCCATGAAAAGGGTGATTCCTTTTTTGTTTTTTTGTCTTCATTGTCGAGATCGCTTGCCGTCCGTTTGGTGCCGAGACCTTTCGGCCCTTGATACTATTCTCTGCTTCACGTGAAGTACTAGCAGAGCTTTTATCTAATAGCCCGAGGTATAATATGACCTCTGTTGACACTCTGCAGTCAACTTTTCTCGCCTCTCTCTTTTGTCGCTGGCGTTCGCCATAGTTAAGCTGGCCAGCCTGCTGAGCCTGGGAATAGCACGAGGTAAACGGAACGAAGTAAATCCACTACTAGTATCCAATTCTCTCCAAACGACAAAACAGACACGAATGGAGTGTTGCAATCCTCTACTGACGACTAGTGTGGTCTTTATAGGTCGTGTATGACTTTTGGGGGTGCCCTCCGTCGCCTGGGTGAGGCTCTCGTGAGTGCATACCTAGTCCGGCAGGTGCGCTCCAGATGGCAAGACACGATCTTTGACAAAGGTAACGATTTAGAAAGCAGCTTCACATTCAATCTTACATGAAAAGTAAGCACGGAATTGGATTGATTTCATTCAACCAGTACAGCGGGTTTAACCTAGCAGTGCTCCGAACTGAAGCTACATAAAAAGAACGAGGTATTTAGATAACAATTAACGCGACCTTGATGTCGTCAAAACTGTCAACACCGTCTGCCATACGAAAAGGCATCATGATCGTTTGGAATTCACAGTCTCTCGCTTTCGTGCGGGGAAAAGCGTTGCTGGCTGCCATCCACCCCTCTATGGCAGACCACTTTGCAACAAGTACTCTGGTCATTTTCAACGCAACTACTCCAGTCTGGAAGGCGTACACTACCGTTGTAAGGATGACCTCGCTTGTGCCGAGTCGAGTAAGCTACATGTCCTCGGAACAGCGCGATAGCCAGCAGACCTTCGTTGGGCTTTCTGTCAACAACAAACAGCCAGGCGATGTCTGTCAAAAAGGGAGAAGTCCACCAGATCTATGTAAGAGAGGAGAAAAAAAAAGTATAGACGCGAGCACATAAACGCATGTCCATCGTCGATATATCATCGTGGAACTCGAGTAACGTGAGCTTGGCGAGCTGTTGTAAGCGGGCTTGTACCCGCACCTCGTATTCGGCTCCTGTGGCCCTCGGGGTCCTTGGAGTACCAACTTACCGCAACGCAATTGCGAACACTGGAGTACTATCCGAGTTACCGCAGCCCATCCATCTTACCTAAGGAGTGTAAGATGTAGTTGATCCCTAGTATCTCGTACATTAGAAAGCGCAGTACGTAGCAGCGACAGGGGCATAATATCTCCCACGTGTTCTCGATTGAAGATAGTCAAACAACATGGTGATGGAACCTGCAATTGACATGGTAATAAAGCCGGTGAATGAGGAGTGGCTAATATCAAGTCGACAAGCTGCAACAGTTTCCCAACTTCGCAGAAACGCCCAGACGCTGCAGAGATGTCAACTAGAATGATAAGAGCCCGTTTCATGCTTCAGAGAAACGACAGGAGCTTAAGCTGCATCCTAGACTAGTGACAGATCCACGAAGAACAATCGTGATGAGTAACACGAGTTTGATCTGATGACGTTTGGTTGTGGCTGACGCAAGAACGACGATTAGCTAATCGTTGTCTCTCCAGCAAGTGTCAAGAATGGAGGGGCAACTGTCAGCCCCTCGTCCAGGATGAATATCGGACGCACGCTCTGGAAGAAGTGATGGCAACGAATGCAATGGCAGAGTTGACGTTGACAGAACCTTGCGAAGCTGAAGACATGGCAAAAGCTTGAGTCCCATCGGAAATACAGGATATGTGCGATGATGAGGCGCAGATGGAGATGGTGGTGAGGTTGGCCCTCGGATTCTTATTCGGGTTCCAGGTTGGCAATTGCGAGCATGTGAGTGGCCACAGACCACCTCAGGATTCCACCGTTGGACGCTGTATTATCCGTACCTGCCTCGAGCAGATTCGCAGATTTCCGCCAACAGGGACGAGGGTCGGCTGGGGTAGTTTCTAGCGAATCGAAGACGGAGGGCACCAGAAGCCCTTGACGACAACAGTGTTTCAAAGGTGGAAAAGGACGTCGATTGGCGACTGGATGGGGGCAATTTGAAAGTGGCTTCATCGCATTGAAAGACTTGCTTCTAGAGTTCTCGGTGTTGGCCTTCTATCGAATCATTCCCGTCTCCCACTGCTCGATTAGGCAGTGAGGGTCTCTTTATACGAATACGAACGGCCCGTCATTGGTCGGTAGCCAGTGCCAACTCATTGGCCCATCCGGCACCCTTGCTCCCGATTTTCTGGCGCAACATGCAAGCTGGAGCAACAGCCTCCAAAGCATCAAGGGGCAAGCCGCAAAGGTCTGGCAGGAAAGGTAGGCAAAAAATTCAAAAAAAATTCAAGCCATGCATCCTGTTTCCTGGCAGGTGCACTGAGCGGCTCAGGCCTTCTAGGCACTAGGGACGATCTAGGGACGGCCTAGGGACCCTGTGACAGACGCCCCCAAAATGCGTTGCGGGTGGCTACCGTGCCACTGGCCAGATGTCACAGCTTCTGGGCTCCATGGATATGCGAGATGCGCTTGACCGCCGGGAGCTTTCCCATATGGACCATGCATTGGCTCGCTCATCGCGCAGGTTGCTTGCGCAAAAATGTGGGACCCAACAAAACGCGGCAGATATCTAATCTCACTATGTGATAATTTAAAACCACCTCTGTAGCCCCCCCTTCTCGATAACCTACGCCCTCTGCTCTCTCTCGCGCCACTGCTGCTCGTGTGCTACCTCCGGTCAAGAAAGTTGCGATCGCAGCCAAACTCGACGACATCGCCAGTCCGCGTTCAATTGGCTCCTTCTTCGCTTCCCTTCACACTACCAGCGACCCCTTTTCGCGCCCTCGAGGATGGGTCTCCTGCAGGAGGTCGCAGGACCATTGTCGGACCAGTTCCAGAATCTGGGAACTGGTCTGCAGGTCACCGTCGGCTTCTTCGCCGTCATCGTCCTCTCCGTCGTCCTCAATGTCTTGTCCCAGGCCCTCTTCAAGAACGCCAACGAGCCTCCTCTGGTCTTCCACTGGTTCCCCTTCGTCGGCAGCACCATCACATATGGCATGGACCCCCCGACCTTCTTCAAGGTCAACCGTGAAAAGGTATGCGCACCCCAAAACTCCCAGTGTCGCAATAAACTTCCGGAACAAGCCTCCCGTACTGACAAGCATCACCCTGACAGTATGGTGATATCTTCACTTTCGTCCTCCTTGGCAAGAGAACCACCGTCGCCGTCGGCCCCCAGGGCAACGACTTCATTCTCAACGGCAAGCTCAAGGATGTGAACGCCGAGGAGATCTACACCGTCTTGACCACTCCTGTCTTTGGACGCGACGTCGTCTACGACTGCCCAAACGCCAAGCTCATGGAGCAGAAGAAGGTACATTGCCGCGGAAACTCTCCCGCCGGAAGCTTTGTTGCTGACAGCTCCCGCCCCTCCAGTTCATGAAGATCGCCCTGACCACCGAGGCCTTCCGCTCCTACGTCCCTATCATCGCCGACGAGGTTTCCAACTACTTCAAGCGCAACCCTGACTTCAAGGCCAACTCCGGCGTCGTCAACCTGCCTCCGAAGATGGCCGAGATTACCATTTTCACCGCTTCCCACGCGCTCCAGGGTGCCGAGATCCGCAACAAGTTCGACGAGACCCTCGCTGCTCTGTACCACGACCTCGACATGGGCTTCACCCCCATCAACTTCACCCTGCACTGGGCGCCTCTCCCCTGGAACAAGAAGCGCGATCACGCCCAGCGCACCGTTGCTCAGATCTACATGGACACCATCAAGGACCGCCGCGACAACGGCCGCACTGACGGTCTTGACATCATGTCCCACCTTATGAACTCCACCTACAAGAACGGCACCAAGGTCCCCGATCACGAGATCGCCCACATGATGATCGCTCTCCTCATGGCCGGCCAGCACTCTTCGTCTTCCACCAGCTCCTGGATCATGCTCCGTCTCGCCCAGTACCCCCAGATCATGGAGGAGCTCTACCAGGAGCAAGTCCGCGTTCTCGGCGCGGATCTGCCTCCCCTGAAGTACGAGGACCTCGCAAAGCTGCCCCTCAACCAGGCCATCATCAAGGAGACCCTCCGCCTGCACGCTCCTATCCACTCCATCATGCGCGCCGTTAAGTCTCCCATGCCCGTCCCCGGTACCAAATTTGTTATCCCCACCAGCCACACCCTTCTCGCCGCCCCCGGAGTCTCTGGAACCGATCCCGCCTACTTCCCCAACCCTGAGGTCTGGGACCCACACCGCTGGGAGGCCGACTCTCCCAACGCCCCGAAGATTGGCGGCAAGGATGCCGAGGACGAGGAGAAGGTCGATTACGGTTACGGTCTCGTAAGCAAGGGTGCCGCGTCGCCCTACCTGCCCTTCGGCGCCGGCCGTCACCGTTGCATCGGCGAGCAGTTTGCCAACGTGCAGCTGCAGACCATTACCGCCATGATCGTCAGAGAATTCAAGTTCCGCAACGCCGACGGCAGCGACAAGCTCATCGGCACAGACTATGCCTCTCTCTTCTCACGGCCTCTGGAGCCTGCCAACATTTACTGGGAGAAGCGTGAGGCGTAAGTTTTGGTGGGAGCGGGATTTGGTCAGATTTTGGGTTTTGGGGAATGTATATTGTAAGCCATTATGACTATATCACATGGCCGGAGACAAGAAAAAGACATAGACATGAGAGCGCTACGGCGCAGATGGCAGACTAAAGATGGTCGCTGTCGAATAATATTAATACAAAAGACGTTAAGACATCACGACCAACATCCATCAATCCCACCAAAGAAAGAAAAAAATTGCCGATCCCCGTGGCGCAAACCGTAACCGCGCTGATGAATTTGACGTATATTGTCAATCAGAAGTTTAAGCTCACAGGCCGTACTGTGTCCCCGTGCAGGCGCATGTCAAGGGTGCGGGGCCCGGCCGGATGGCGATGTTGAAGACTTCCCCATGCTGGGACTTGTTCGGTCGGTCGGCACAGCGTTTTGTTTCAAAGTCAGTGCGGTAACTGGGGTGGTCTGGACGACGTCTCAGACCGGGACATCCCCCCTTCTCAACCTTCGCCTCATCCCAATCCTACACCTTAGGCTCACTCATACCCAGAGCCGTCACTCACGCAATCGCCTTACGAACAGCCGCGTACAACTGGCGTGGGGGTTTTTGAGTTTATCCCTTGACGTCGCATCCAACGTCAATTGCATCCCGAACCGTCCGTCGTCACTCAATATATATCGAGGTTACCGCGTGAAAGATAAACAGCCCAAAGGTTCGTCCTGCGACGGCAAATTCGTGCGGTCGCATTACTCGTCAAAGAATCCGGGATCTACGCCCAACGCCGACAGTCGGAATGAGCGCGGAGGACGAGAACCTGGGGCCCCTGGTCCGGCTATGGGGCCTCCGGACGGAGCAGCTCCCGGCGCCGAGCGCAACTACCGCCGACTTGGCGCCGTTCCTCATCGCCGTCCTGCAGGAAGCCGTCCCTTTTATCGATGCCGTCGCGCCCAAGGATGGTACTGCACGGCCAAGTGAGTGGAAGGCGAAGGGCACCAAGTCCTACCCTGAATCGACGGCGCAGGTTGAGCTGTACGAGCGCGTTATCCCCGCCGCAGAGCTCGAAAAGGAGGCGGCGAGGAACAGTCTGTCTAATGGCGTGGATGCTCCTGAGACGTGGGCTTGTCGGAGGAGTATTCACAAGGACAGGCCCTCGAAGGGGACTGCTGCTTGGGAGGAGTTTGTAAAGTGCTTCAAGGACGACCATGTTGAGGCCGAGAAGGCGTTTACTCCGAATGTCATGGAGGCGAGAGAGGCGCTGGCCTGGGATTGTGCCGGGGTCGCTGTTGAAGAGGGCGGCTCGACGTGGGACGACTTCAGGGTCGGCGTATTTGAGATCAAACACAAACTCGGGATGCCGCTGAAGAACCGCGTATTTCCCGAGTTGATCATTACGGCAAAGGCTAGGGAAGCCGACGAGTTCATCGTCGTGTCTATCCCCATGGCAGATCTCGACAAGGCGGACTACGGCGGACTGGTGAAGGAGAAGGGGATCGTCATGGCAGCCTATGTGAGCGTCGAGAGAGTGAGGAAGACGCCAACGGGCGCAATCGAATGGATCATGGCAACGGCATCGGACGCAAAGGGGGTCTTGCCTGCTTGGATACAGGCCAGAGCTGTCCTTGGCGTGGTTGCCAAAGACGTGGCGCTCTTTCTGGGATGGATCGCTGAGGAGCGCGAAAAGGGAACGAGCGTGGGCAAGTGGACTGCCGTCAAGGGGAACAGAACCGATCCCAACCGCAGAGCATCGACTGCTCTTGAGGATGGCGAGTCCTCCTCGCAGGGAAGGAACTCAAGACAGGGGGTGTCGTCGAGACACGGGAAGGAACCGGCTGCTAGTCTGAACGGGACGAGGGCAGGGACGAATGGGCAAGCACACGTTTGAACGGCGCGTTCTGGGATAATGGACGGAAATAATGGAAGGCGACTAACTACCCTACCCTAATTTGCAACTTATGGAATTCGCTCAATCGCATTGTTTCGTTGCCGGGCCACGTCGAAGATGCATACTTTGATCGGTACTCAGCCGTCCACTTCTTGTGCCTTTGGACACCTTGAACAGGAGGTGAGTACAACATGACAGTTCAGATAGGCCAAGAAGTTGCGTGTCAACAGAATTGCTGAAGAGGGGCTTCCTTCCTCGTCACCGCAACCGAGGAAAGTGCGAAGGGGAGACTCCTGCCGCCGGAGACTAAAGGCGAGGGCCTTCTTTCCCAAAACAAGGTACTTATATGAGGTAAAAGGCAGTCCTTGGCCTGCACCGGCGCTTGCCTTGGAGCCCGTCACCTGCCCTAGTACGCGACTGCCTTCCTTCCGTCGTTAAACTTCCCCTCTCCCATTATCAGAGCCCTTCGTTTGATTCCCAACGCCGATCGACGCACAGTGTCGGCCGTATCCCTTCCCACGTCTTTTTTACTGCTGAATAGGCTTCTTCTCACATTCGTTTCCGATTTCTATTTTCCAATCTAGCCACGTTCCCCTAATCTTTGGTATCCAGAAGCTGCTGTCTTGTATTCCCGTCGCGAACCCGAGATTCGTTCAACAATTCAACCAGAATGAGCGTGACCTATCCCGCCAGATCAATGGCAACCGATCAAATGACGTCCACTTCCACGCCGGTAAAAGCAGTCCCTTCCAATCTTTCGTTGATCTGGCCAGAAGAGGGTCCGTGAAATCATGGTAACCATTATGCGCAGGCTCCTGGCAATCTTCCGATCGTACCAGACACGCTGCTGTACTACAATCTCTATGATCAGCTCTGGAAGCAGCGCCAGAAGCAAGAGGACTTTGAGAAACGGCTCGACACCAGCGAGAAGGAGAAGGAGGACTTTCGGACCACTTTTCAAGCAGAACTCAACGCCTTAGAAAAGCAGCTCAAAGGTCAGACATCGGCGTTCATGAAGAAGCTACGCCAGTCAGAGGAGCGATTGGAAGCAAGGCTAGACGCAATGCAGCGCCAACTTGATACACAAAAGACCACACAAAACGCAAATGCCGAAACAGTGCAACACGACATCCGTAATCTTCAAAGGAACCTAGATCTGAGATCAGGCCAACAGACTGCGCCAGCACCAGCGTTGCCTGTAATTCGCGACCTCAAACGACCTATCACGACAGGTAAGTCGACAAGGAATCAGGTTTCGCAGGTGAGCTGACCGCTGTAAGATGAGGCAGTAGCAGTGAAGCGAAGAAAAGAGGATGGACTTTCGCCAGTGGTCGACTTAGATACGCGCGGGCACCCACAGTCTAGCTCCCCGAAGCCGACGCAAACTCGATCGAAAACCAGGCCAAAGCAGTCAGCCTCCGGCAACAGTCGCGAGAAGGCGTCCAAGACTCGAATGGAAGAGTTTCGCCAGCACCAGAAGGATGCTCATGAAGCATATCTGCAGCTGAAATCCACAAACTTCAATGCAGTGCGAGCATTCGTGTACAAGTTCATCGAGAATATTTCCGACTTCGAAATTTCTCAGAAGTTCCAACTGGAACTGCTCACAGTGCTGCCGGATTATCTAAGAGAGGGAAAGAAAAGCAAATATGGTTGGCGACATGTTGTTGCTGTGGGAGGTACTTTGAAATGGGAGGATGTCTCGCGAGTCGCCAGTTCCATTGATGTTGGCGAGGACTAGAACTGAAGGATGGGGAGAGAAGTTTTTCGCTAGGTGCTGGGTGATCAAAGGGCTTTGGGCCTATGGGTATTTGCTTGGCGAGAATGAGGCGCATTGGGAGACCTGACATAAATTATGTTCCGTAGCAGAGTTCCCGATTCGATCATTATTCTAGGTATGAATAGAGTCTCTTCAGTCATAGAATGGAAAATGGTGATAATGTCTCCTAGACGAGGAACGTCTGTGCGCCCCCTACCTTGTCAGTGGAGTTTGGCGCGAATGGTGTGTTTGTCACGCTAAAACTTACCACGCGTGTCCTGCAAGGCTGTGGCACTAGATACCCCAGATACCTCGCCCAGGTACCTTTCCCGCGCTGCAACAGTCCATTGAATCTGGAAGTCCAGGGACGGTGCGCCACACCTCCAAGCCAACAGGAAGGACCGGACCCAGAGAACTTTCCGCGACGACTCCGGGTTTTCCATTCCAAACAACCTCCACGGTCGACAAATCCCATCGTTAGCAAGTCTTTTGTCGCGGCACTCTGCTTCATACGCTACCTACCATCTCCGAATGCGATCCGCCTAGTCACGAGGGAGGCTCCGACCGGCGCCTGCCACCCCTGGCGCGAAAGCTTCACCCATCGCCACATCTCGTGAATCCCGCAGCGCATCCGAAATCGATATATCTTAGCCTTTCCCTACTACACCTTCCTCAATATGCCTGACATAAGCGCTCCGCCGCCGCCGCCGCGACCCAAGTTGAAGCTCAAGGCATCATTCAGCGAACCAAACGGGGCGCCCGCGACGCCGTCAGTGTCGACTCCTCTCTCGACAACGAAGATCAAGCTCAAACCCTCACAACCGCCAACGCCCGCCAGCACCGACACACCGAAACCTGTGAAGACGAAGGCAGGACGTCAACCGAAGCCAACGAGCAAGCTCATCGAATCGAAGAAGCGCGAACAAGACGAGATCGACGACGATGGCTTAAGCCGGTCGGCGAAGAAGATTAAGCTCCTCAAAACGCCTACCGTGGCGACTCCAGGCAACCGTCACATTGTGGTTAAGGCCAAAGGCAAACCACCAGTTCATCCCCCCGGCGATGGCTACGATTCGGAGGCTAGCGACCAAGAGAAGGACCCCGTCATCGAGGAACAGTTCATCTTGCGTATGATGCCCGGCGAACACTGCGAATATGTCAGGAAATGTATAGAGGAAGGAAAGGTCGGTGTGGCACGAAAAGACGGCGGCGCGGATATTGCCATCAAGTTTATCGACGACGAAAGCCGACGCGCTTTGGTTATCGTCAAAGGCCAGCATTACGCGGCAGTTATGGTGGAGTTGCCAACCATCACAGAGGGCATGAAGTCTTGGGACAGGAAAACCTTTATGAAGTCGGCCGACATTTGCCACATGCTTCTTGTCTTTCAACAAGTCAAGAGTGAGGATGAGGCGAGGAAGGTACCATTACCGCCGATGATCCAACCCGGGTTCAAATGGCCTCACGGTCTGACACCGCCCATGCACGACGCTGCCAATCAGAGATTTGCAAAGGTCATTAGTCGGTCGGAGATCGAACTGAAGGAAAATGAGGTTAAGAAGCTTTTAGCGGCTGACGCGGCTGCTGTATCCTCCAAGTACGAACTCATCGATGAGAACAAACCCACGTACGAGGAGTACTCCGAAGACGAACAAGATGCCGATGGCGAGGCAGACGATAGTGGTTACTTCCCGGCCGAGGGTTACGCTAACGGCGAACTGTTTGACGATGACCTTGAAGCTGAGCTGGAGGCTGCCTTTGAGGAGGAGATGAATCAACCAACAACCGAAGTTGGAACGCCGGCAACACAGTTTGAGGCAGCTACGCCGATGACGATGAACACCGGTACGCCAGCGGCCAACGCGCAAGACAGTGGCGATGGAGAGGAATCCGCTGTGAGCGAAGAAGATGAGGACGACGACGACGACGACGATGAAGATGACGACGACAGAGCCCGTCTGGATGAAGTCAAGGCCGTCCGTGAAGATATTACACAACTCAAGAATGAAATCAGCAAGAAGGAGGCTGAGATGGCTACAATAAGCAACAAGATCTTGCGTGGCCGCGTGGAGTCTCGCCTCAAGGACCTTAAGGCAGAGCTTCATCTCAAGATGACCTCTATAGGAGAAGAGGAAGAGGATGAGGACTAGTTGGTGCCATTGAAGCACTGGGAATAGCGTGGGGCATTCTTCAAAATGGTTTGACCTCTGTCGTGGGTCACATACACACACATTTCTACAGCTATGTATGCCTAGAGCAGAATCATAGGCACATAAGCATAATATTGAAAGCCAAGGTGCTTTGCAACGTCCTTTCTCCTCTAGTTGCGTCATTGAAGTGATGATATAAGAGCCGGCGACGCCGACAGTAGATATTTTACAAGAGCCAAACCACCTTTTTTCATGCTCTCTATGGTACATGACCCAAGCCCGCGACCGCCGCAATCCCGTGAATGCCCACACCTATACCACAGACCATGTTTACATAGACTTGAGGTAGTTAGTCTCCTTAATCTTGGCCTTGCGCTCCTTGCGCATCGCCTTGCGCAGGTCTTCTCTCTTCTCCAGGGCTTGCAGGTTGTGCGTAACGTCCTTGCCCTTTTCTCCGGGCAAGTTGATGGACTGCTGCGGCATGGGGATCTTGGGAGCGAGAGCCTCCGTATCACCGGAGGCGAGGAGCTTGGCTTCGATGGCCTTTTGGCGCTTGGCAGCAAGCTTACGTTGCTTCTTGGATTTGGCTGGTGGGCGCATGGGCATGTTAGCAAAGGAACTAGATCACAAGAGCCGTTTCCTAGGTCTGATCGGCGGGCACACATACAGAACATCTCGGCGGCGAGATCATCCGCAGACTCTGTGGTCTCCTTCTTGGTCTCGAGGCATGTCCACAACCAGTCGGGGTACTCCTCATCAGGCAGGGCAACGGGATCCGTCTTGCCCTTTGTGTAGTTCAGGCCGTTGAGGATGGTGCCGGCGGGGCAGGAGGACACTGGCTTCGCGGGCGTCTTGACGGTGTCGTCTTTGATGTTGGACAGCTTCGGGGGGGCCTCCGGGTTGGCGGGGGGTGCTGGCGCAGCATCGGGAGCGGCAGAGGTGCCAGCGGCGGCGTTTCTTGTCCGCGCTGAGAGGGAGAAAGGTCTGACGAGGAGGGCGCCGGCGCTGGGCTGGAGACGGGGCAGAGCCGTGGCTCGCCGCATACATGTTCTGCAAATCATGCTGGTTCTCTGCTGTGTGCACGCGACGGGACGGGAACGGCGCGCTTGGTGCTGGTCGTCGACGGAGGAGGGGTCCTGGTCGTGGTGTTGCGAGATGCGTGAGCTTGAGCTTGGGGTTGCGGTGGAAAAATTCTGGGGCGGGCCGGACGGGCCTGTTGCGCACCCGGCGTCGGAGGCCCACGTCAAGTGAGGTGCACCGAAGCTACAGACATGCTGCAATACACTCCTCAAGGTTTTTGAGGGCCCATTGAACAATCGATTGAGTGCGTTTTCAAGTTTTGAACCATTTCTCGAGTAGTAACAACTGATTCAGACATTTTCGCCTGTAAATCGATATCCGTGTCGGATAAGTGCATAACTTCAAAAAGCCTTGATTGATTCGTTTGTACATGTAGCGCGAGGGATATCTCCATCACGCGGCCAATTGCCATGACTTTGAAATGGCCCAGATTCTCCGTTTCCCTTCCAGTTGTCAACGGGAACCTCTATCAAAGCGACGCCGTATTCCGCATCGGAACGCTCATAAACCATCACGCCCAGACATAGTTCATTCATGCCTGCTTGGTGATGTAGTTCTGCTGCTGGAACAGTGTGCCCTTAACCTTCTTCTCCTTCAACAGCTCAAGGTACTTTTCTGTATTCATGCGTCAGCAGTTCGACCTCCTGAACGGATTGGCTCTGCCTGTTGCTGTCCAACAAGCCCTCGCGCCGGATGAGACTAACCCCTCAGGTGACCGCACTTCTCCAAGTGGTTGACACCCTCCTTCTTGTAGCACTTGCCCAACTCCTCGCCGACGAGACGCAACATCATGGCGCCGACCCATTGCTCGCGGATGATGGCGTCCTGTGCCTGCTTGAACGCCTTGGTGTCGTCGTAGTCGACGCCGTCGAACGTCGGCGGGACCTTGGGCTTCTGGGCCAGGAACATCTCGGACTCGGGGGTCGGCATCTTGACTGGTGGTGGGATCGAGTCGTCTCGGGTGGAACGGGGTCGAATTGGTCAATGGGGCACCGGAGGTCGAGGGGTGCGTCGCGGCGAGACGTTGAGCTTTGGTGGTGATCGATTTCGGGACTGGGTTGGTTGGCTGGCATGGGCTGCACCAGGACTGGAGGAGCAAGCTAAAGGTCAGCAGAATGCAGCGGCCTTAATTCGCAGGCTACAGGCCCGAAGCCTCCCCCAGGCACACGACTCGGCTACGGCTTTCGGTACGTACCCACCGCTCATGCAGCCCCTCGCTCACCGCCCGCGCCAGTCGCGGGCGCCCCGCTGAAAAGTTGGCAAATCGCAAAAAAAAAATCTCTGTCGCAGGACCCTTCGCCCCAACCACCGGACCCTGGCCTTATAAGTCAAGCTACCACCTCGAGACACCTCTGAAATCTTCCTCGAGCATCCTCCCATCTCTGGAAAAAAGGCTTTCTCCTGCTCTTTTCCATCCTTCTATCCTTACTTCCCTCTCTCTATACTCTTAATCCTTTATACCCACATACATCACAATGGGCAAGACCAAGTCTACCACCAAGGGCAGCAAGGCCGCTGACCCTCTCACCAAGGTGAAGAACGCCAGCGTCTCTAAGGCTTCTGAGAGCCCCAAGGCCAAGTCCAAGGCTATCGCCAAGGACCTTGCCACCAAGGAGAAGAAGAAGGCCAAGAAGGTCGTCGAGCCTGAGTCTGAGTCTGAGTCTTCCGACAGCAGCGAGTCCGAGGAGGAGGAGGAGTCCGACTCCAGCGACTCTTCCGACTCTGAGGAGGAGAAGCCTGCCGCCAAGAAGGCCGCTCCCAAGGCCGCCGCCAAGAAGGCTGCCGAGTCCTCCGACAGCGAGTCTGAGGCTTCCGACTCTGACTCCGACTCCTCCGAGTCTGAGGAGGAGGCCCCCAAGCCCAAGGCCAAGGCCAACGGTGTCGCTAAGACCAACGGCGCCGCCAAGAAGGACGAGTCTTCCGACAGCGACTCCAGCGAGGAGGACTCTGACGACTCCGAGGACGAGAAGACCGAGAAGAAGGCTGAGAAGAAGGCCGAGGTAAGCACCAACTTCGCCTGCTGTGTCAACATCCACTAATAGCTCCCGGCAGTCTTCCGACTCCGACTCCGACTCTGACTCTTCCGACTCCGATGAGGAGGAGGACTCCTCCGACTCTAAGGAAGCCTCGGAGACTGAGACCAAGACCGAGGAGCCCTCCAAGAAGCGCAAGGCCCTGGATGACCCCGTCATCCCCGGCAAGAAGGCCCGCACCGACATCTCCGACAAGAGCTCTACCCTCTTCGTTGGCTCCCTTGCCTGGGCTGTCGATGACAACACCCTCTACGAGGCCTTCCAGGAGTTCCCCGACCTGACCGGTGCCCGCGTCGTCACCGACAAGCAGACTGGCCGCAGCCGTGGCTTCGGCTACGTCGACTTCGGCAACCCTGAGGCCGCTGCCGCCGCTCTCGAGGCCTCCCAAGGAAAGGACCTCGCTGGCCGCGCCATGAACATCGACTTCTCTGGCCAGAAGCCCGCCGGCGACGGCAACCACCAGGCTCGTGCCCAGGACCGCGCTCAGAAGCACGGTGACACCGTTAGCCCCGAGTCCGAGACTCTGTTCGTCGGTAACCTGCCTTTCGACACTGACCAGGACACTGTCCACGCTTTCTTCAGCGAGGTTGCCGAGGTTGCCAGCGTTCGCCTGCCTACCGACCCGTAAGTCACACCACATCATGGTGTTCAAAGATCCTCAAGACTAACAACGTCAACAGTGACAGCGGCAACCTGAAGGGTTTCGGCTACGTTTCTTTCAACAGCATTGAGGACGCCAAGTCTGCCTTCTCTCAGCTCAACGGCCAGTACCTCGGTGAGGGCCGCAGCGGCCGTGCCGTCCGTCTGGACTTTGCTGGCCAGAAGCCTAACCGTGACGGCGGTGGTGGCCGTGGTGGTGGCCGCGGTGGCTTCGGAGGCCGTGGTGGCGGTCGTGGTGGTGGCCGTGGCAACTTCGGTGGACGTGGTGGTGGTCGCGGCGGTGGCCGTGGTGGATTCTCCTCCACCAACCGTGGTGGCTTTGGTGACTTCAAGGGCTCCAAGATCACCTTCTAAATGGTGACGCAAGCCGCACGATGATGATGATACTTCAGAGGGCATATATCGCGGGTACACACTGTGGGCTTCGTGGGCTGTCGGTTCGAGACAAGTTTCTTCCCCGCGGGGATTGTGGGCTTTGAGAGCAGTCTCCTTGGAGACATGATGGACCTGAGGGCATTTCACTTTGACCGTGGGCTTGTGGCGTCTCTTGTACATCACAGAGGCATATTATGGGATCTGTACGCTATTGTGGGTTGACCAAGAGGGCACATGTTGCATAAGCAACATCTTCACAGTGGGCAGATGGCTTATTATCCAAAAGTTGGGAAGAATCTTGTGTGTCTGTATACTCAGACATGTCCGCGAGGGGATCAACTTTGACGATGACGACGGCTTCTGTGGGCTCTGGGGGTTGCTCTCGGCAGTCTACCTATGGGTATTCTGTTGATGTGGCTGGTCAGGCGTTTTCTCTCCTTCGGTTACTCTTGAACTTGGAACGATACCATGCTTTGCGACGCAGAATGGAGTAAGTATACCTTCTCCCCGTGAATGTCATTATTCGGCAGGGCAAAATATTGGCCATGAGGACTTCGGCGTTTTGGGATCGGCTCCTAGTGTAATACAAAAGTTTTGATGTTTGTCCATGAACACGTTCTTGCAGTTCCATTCCGTGCTTTTGGTGATGATGTTATTGTGAAGACTACACGTATCTAGTGAGGTTGGCGTGGCTGGCAGTAACTAACATTTCATGCAGTTTATGGATGGCTGTCTCACAGCAGGGAAGTGCCCGACTTCGCTCCCATTCGCCAGCAACCTCGTGGCTCAGCTTCCCGCGCAACGGTGCGTCATTGGGCGGCACGAGGTATGGTTCCAGCCACCCCCGTGATGACGGGTAATCTACAACCCTCCCGTCAGTCTAGAACAGCGACAGAAGACATTGGTCACTTCGCCATCCGCGCCCTCCAGCAGCAACGTCACGGGTGAACACCTGTTCGCAGTTGGATGGGCTGAGACGCCCCCGGGTGGAAGCGCCGCAAACTTGCTCAGCCGTTGCAGTACGTAAGGAGCGCATGCGTACGTAGTATGCGTTGCTGTGTTTAAAGCAACGAAACGGACGAATCTGTTGGGGAACGGAACGGTGGAGCGGCGGGGAGAGGAGAAGGTCACGTTAGTGGAATCTGGCATGACTTAGGGGACGATTATAAGACGACAATCGCGGCGTGTCACGGCTTGTCTTGGGATCGTCCTTGTCGCGGGATGCAAGTCGCAGGCCACTCGCTGGCGCCAGACTACGGTTCTGCAGGTTCACGGGTGGTTTTGTAGCACCGGGTCGCAACTTTAAGGCCCAACGTCGAGGGCCGGTGTCGGTGGTGCTCCGGTGCAGCTTGACAACGATGACATGAGGGTGTAATGCTAATGCCGGTCTGGCGCTGATGCTGATGCTGGTGCTGATGGTAACGCAGGCGCAGCTCGCGCTTCCCACTGTTTTCCCACAGTATGGTTTCTCCACTGACGTGCACCTGACCCCGCTACCTCGCAGCACTTGGCGGCCCGGAAGACGTGTGCGGGTGGGATGTTTGGGGGCCGGCAGACGGTACGGGATTCGAGGCACGGTACCGATCATTATGCCTGGCTGCAGCACAACCCAGGTTCTGCGCACTCTGGCGAACAGTATAGTAGCGTCATGGACCTGCCACTATCCGCACTGTCCTTATCTATCTTATTCGCAGCTGGAATGCCTCAGAATCACCTCGGGCGCACCGTCTGATGTCGACGTGATGGCCCAAGCACCTGACACGGTGCGATGGCCGGAATCTACAAGCGCCGACCCAAAGCAGCAGGTCACTTTGCACCACACGGGGGCTGCAGGTGTACATCATCTTCCTGGTCCGCTCCGTTATCCATTTCTCCAAGACTCCAGTCTCTCCAAGTCTCCGCCGTATCGCATGCCTGCTGGATGGAGACTGGTCCCCTTCCCCCTCAACCACCACCCCCTACCTACCTAACCTCCTACGTTTACGTGCTGCAACAAAGAGCCAGCCAGCCAGCCAACGGGCAGGGCCTCAACACCATCTCACCGACCCTGCGTGCCTTGGTGAGCTAAGCCATAGTCGAAGCGGTCTGCTGCATCTTTCCTCCTAACTTTCCAACTTCTCCCTTTCCTCCGCTCCTCTGACCTTTGTACACCACGTTTTCTCGAACCATCGTCGACGTCGCGCGAACAGACATCTCGGACCGCGAGCTAAGCATCTCCAGCGTATACTTCTTATCTTGCTCAAAACGCGGGGTTTCGGACGGAGGAAGCGCCTCCCCCCCACACCCGTCCAGCCACATCCCCCGACGTCGACGACAACTTCATCCCTTACGAACCAAGGCCACGAACTTGTTGCTTTTTCATTTTGTTCAGTTTCAACGGCGTCAAAAAATAAGGCATAGCATCATGGATGGACAGCAGCAGCAGCGCGACGAGCGCGCCGGTCAGAACAATAGAGTCCCAGTAAACGGAGCGCAGTCCGCCGCAGGGCCGCGGAGGAGAAATGACGGTCAGTGGCTTGCATCCCAGGGGCTCGGTGCAGCTGACGATGAAATACTGACATGACTTGCCTCAGAATCGTGGGTTGAAATCGCGTCGCAGCCGTCTTCGTCTTCGCTCTCGTCCATCGGAGACGAGATCGTCACGACCGGTCTCCGAGTCGGCGGGTCTATGGCCGCTCGCCGACGTCGCTTACATCACCCACCCGCCCCTCGGTCTTTCCATGTCGACCAGACAGCTATTCACGCCGGCACAAGCAGTCAGGAAGAATATGAAGAGAGCGAGAGCGAGGAGGACCGATGTCTGACGAGCTCGACCGAGAACGTGCAACCTTCTGTTCGGGCGCCGTTCCAACAGCAGCTGTCGGCCCAGGTGGAGTCAGAGGACTCGGATGACGGCGATGAGATCGCGACTGCCCTAGGAGCACGCGTTCCCGACGACCCCGTCTTCAGGCCTCACCCAAATGCATTCTCTCATCCGCCGTCGGGCTTGCACAGGAGTCAGTCTGCCGGCTCGGCCATCCATCAGCACCCGCATAGTGGCGTAAGACCGTCGCTCTCCCACCGGTCCCAGACGAGAGTGCACCGCAGCCCGCCAAACTTCATGTCGCCGGCGTACCAAGCCGACAACGATGCCGCTCTCCGTGCTTCCCTCACCACCCTCCTCTCGTGTGCTGCTGCCGCTCGGGGTCTGCCCAAGTACAAGGACAGTGAGCAGCAGGGCGCACCGGCCGCTACCGGAGTCGGACCTAGTTCTCAGCCTGTAGAACTGAGGCTCATGCCTGAATCTGAACTCATGACTGATAGACAACCACAACCTCTAGCCCCATCACCAGCCAAGACACCTGCTCGGTCACGGACCGCCACATCTTCTACGCCTTCATCACCCAAGAGCGAAGGCGTTGACAAGCACAAGAGGACTTCCTCTTCACAAACTCGCTCGTCGAGGGCGACGAAGAAGAAGAAGGTGGCCGCCGGCGAGGACGCGCTCATCAGCCCGACTTTGCTGACCTGGGTTGTGAGCGCTGGCGTCGTGGTGCTTGTTTCCGTGGTCGGGTTTGGCGCGGGCTATGTGATCGGCCGCGAGGTTGGACGTCAAGAAGTGCTCTCGGCGGCGGGAGCGGGCGTCAACGCTTCGACCGTAGCAGACTCTTCGTCGTGCGGTAGGGAAGTTATTCGTTCTTCCGGCGGTGGCCTTCGTCGCCTCAGGTGGGGTGCGGGGGTTGGCCGAAGCGTTGTTGCTTGATTCAGATTCGAAGATCTCGTCTGAATCATGAGGCGTCGGATACTATTTACGTCCCTATCTCTACCCTTAGTCCGGGGGAATCCGGGGTACGGGGGTGGATTTGATGGGTGTGATGGGTTCCGACATTTTTTCTTGTTCACTTTTTTTTTTTTTTGCCGGTCTCCATCTCTCTTTCGTCACCAACGGGTTTGAATGCGGGCTACGACGAATATAGACGATCATCAACCATGGATACCTCTTGCTTCCTATTTGGGGGAAATCGCGGAACATGCCTGACAAACGAAAACGGGGATAGGCGTGGGCGTGTGTTTATGTGTTTTGTGTTCTGCCTGGGTGCGGACATACTCACAACAAGTCATTATTATTCTTCAGCTTCATCTGAAATGATCAACGATCGGGGGTTTGGAAAGCCAAGGGGGCTGGGCAGCATTGGCGTGAAAGCTTTTTTACCCCCCCCGTTCTTTCCTTTGCAATTGCTTGTTTTTTCCGTCTCTCTCTCTCTGGTCATCATGGGTCTGGTTTTGAAATTCCGCTGCGATCGCACCCGGGGGATTATCTGCGAAAGGGGGTTGAGGCTTGGCTTCTGGGTTGTCTGTACACCCTTTACCTTGCCCTCAATCTCTTGGCAAAGATGGACTCTGCGACGCCGGCATACGTGAAACCAACTTCATCTTGCGGGTTAGCTTTAACACGGTTAGTCTAATACAATCGAAGGGCATGGTACGCGGCAGACAACTTCGCTACAAGCACACACATTTGAAAGTGAAAAGGGAGGCATGGATGAGTGGGTAAAAGAGTTTCGCCCGAACAATCTGATTAGACTTGTTGGCTGTGTTTACGTGATTCTTGCTTGCGTACGTCTGTCTTGTCTCCGCTGCAAGTCAACAAGCCAAAAATGTAAGAGAGTTTAGTCCATCCTCTGACACACGCAGCCGTGGCTGCAAGGCCAGAGTCACCCGAAACCAGCAACAGGCAAAACCCACATGCGGTGTCGTGTGTCGTTCGCGCAGTCCGGACACTCCGCAAATTCTGCTGGCTGGCTGGCTGGGCCTTGGAATGCGGGAGGGTAAGGACGGGCAAAAAGTTTCGTTGACAACTCCGTTGACACACGTTCGAAGTTGCTACTCGAAACGAGTTGCCCTTTTGCGAAACTGGCCCGGACGGTTGTGCGGACTCTGCGCGGCCCAGCAGCAGCCTCTGCAGAGCACGTGAAGGGCAGGCGGGCAGCAGACAGGGCTGTCAAGTTTTGTCACAGAACTTTTTCGAGACGAGGCGAGGCTTAGACGTCGTCTACCGTAGGAGATGGATCCTTGAGTGGTTCTGGAAGAGCAGATTTTGAAGAGAAAACTTGGACCAACAAGGGCAGTCAGTGAAGACGCAATTGCTCGCCAAGACCAACAGGAACCTCGTCTCATTGTCGGCGTGATACTGAGAAACTTCGTCTCAATTTCGGCGCAAATCTCGTAAAAGCCAGAAATTCGGGCTGCGCGAGGCTGGAGACACATCACACGTACGCATTCTTTGCTAGTCAATCTCAGGTATTTTTGGATCCTAAGTCTTTTGGAATGTCTAGATGGACTCCGCCGATCACAAGTGAACAGATGCCAGGAGCCTGTTCGAACCACGGTGATACCATACCCTCCGCATGGCTCGTATGCCTGAAAGCCGTCCTTGATTCCTCCACGCCCCCCGAGACCAATCCCGATGTCGTAGAGTTTCCCCCATAGGATCCATCTGGGAACCATGGAACCATGTCACAAGTGAACCATCGTCTTGACCTTGAGAAAGTCACCGACGCCAAGAACCAAGCGATCTAGATATCGTCTCGGCGATCGTTTCGTTACAACAACGCCCTGCGGACTTTCGGATCATTGAAAGGCTACTCCGCTATGTTTTGATGCAAGGAACTCGCTCTGTGAAGCTACTATTCACAAGATGATCGCTTGCCTAAAATACAGTCATCCTCCTTAACGCCAAGAGGTAATAGTGTTGAATGAGCGTGGGATGGTCCATGAACGCGTCCCCCCAAGCTCATCGCATGTTCCCTCGGTAGAATACGGCGTGCGTAGAGACTCCATCGCAGGCGTTGATCCATCGTAGTCACCGTGAGGTTTTGGATGCTGAACACAGCTGATCCCCAGTATCATGGACCTCCTTACAATGCGCTTAAGTCGAGGGGAACACTGCTCCCTCTGCCAGCCCTGTAGCGTCTGGGGCCACCGAGAAATTCCCTAGGCTTTGGAAGCATGGCCTCGTCTTGGAACCTCCAACGTGAGTCTTGGACAATGTAACGTCCGCCGCCACCACCACCGCCAACCGTACTCAGGCTCGTGGTTGTGTTGGTACGTGAAGGAGGCGGGCTCTTTGCTCCATTAGGGGCAAGAGTAAATGCGCTAGGGTCGAGCATAGATGAGCGAAGTCCAGACCCGGACCGGGCCCGCGAAGGGGCGGCCGGCGGGGGAGGTGCGGCCGCGGGAGGCGAAGGCGCCGTGGATGGAGGTGGCGGGGGTGCGGCACTGGGTGATGCCTGTCCAGCTGCTCGTAGGGCAGCTTGCATTGCCAGAGGCGAAGGCCCGTTTGATGCGGGTGGAGGAGGTGGAGGTGCTGGAGATCGAGAAGGGGGTGAAGGCGCTGGGGCTCTGGGTGCAGCAGCGGCGGGGGGTGGTGGCGGCGCCGAGGGAGGTGCCGATGGGGGAGGGGCTGGAGCAGCTGATGGAGGAGGCGGGGGAGGGACTCCAGGAACTGGAGCACCAGGCAGAGGAGGTGGATTGTTCGATGGAGCTGTAGAGGGCTTTCGAGATGCAGGCAGTGGTGGTGGCTTCTTGCCAATAGGAGGCGGGGGCCCCTTCATGGATGCCGAGGAGCTTGGCCTGGGAACATCGCTGGGTGTCTTTCGCAGATGGGCGATCGATGGTGGTAGTGCTGGAGCACCACCTGGAGGCGGGAGAGGAGGTCTTCCAGGAATAGCTGGCGCCGCACCAGCAGGTGGCTTGGGCGCACCGAAGGCAGGCACCTTTGGCGCGGAAGACGATCGTACGTTATTCTCGGGATCCGACATGTAGGATGAATCGGCAGCCGCGCCGGTGTCGACAGCACCGCGAGTCTTGCGCAGCTTCGGCATGCCCCCAGCAAATAGTCCAGCTAGTTGCGGTGCGGGTTCCGCAGCTGCCGGTGCCGGTGCACTACCACTCTGATCGCTGTTGCTTCTAGCTCTGTTCCCAGGTACCGGAGGCGCGAGACCTCCTGGAGGTTTGGGTGCACCGCCAAATCCAGGAACTGGGGGCGCACCTCCTATGGGCGGTCCTCCTCCTCCTCCACCGCCTGAAACCTTTCCTACAACTGGAGCAGATCTATCGTTCGTGACGGTTTTCTTGAGAGCTTTGCCTTTGGAAATATCGGAGAGAAGGGCACCCTGATGGCCACATTAGCAGGCTGTTGTCTGAGCAAAGGGATATCGTCTTGATTGAGGCCATACTCTGTTCGCTCCTCCTCCGGCCGGCCTCGATGGCAGACTGCCTAGTCCTGGAGGTCCCCCGGGCGGAGGCGGAGGCGGAGGACCGCCCATTCCAGGCATCGGAGGCGGCGGGGGAGGTGGAGGAGGCATGTTGAGATCGGTTCGGTCGACTCGGCCGTGTGTGTTTCTTTATTTCGATGGAACGATGAGTGATTTCAAAGGATGAGGGTGGTAGATGGATGTCGCCGATGGTTGGCGGTGAGTGCGTTGTCGATGTCAATAAATGTCGTTGTCGTTTCGTTGTAGTGGACCAGGTTGAACGGAGGCTGGAGCACAGCGGTCGTGTCGACAACAACGGCGATGGAAGAGATGTCGTCGAGATACAGTGCTGTCAAATGACAGGGTACCGTTTCAATGAACGACAAGTGAGGCTCTCGAGGGTCGATCAGTGCATTCCCAGGGGCGATTAGATGATGTTACTCTGGGGTAGCTTTTCAGCCGCGTGGTGTTTCGTCATCCTCGGGCAGTTCTTGGACGTACGCTCGAGATGCGGCGCTGTTGGGCGCTGGCAGTGCTACCGTTACAGCATGAGTGGGCTGAGCACCGCTGCCTGGTTCGAGCTACTTCCATTTTTGCGGGCGGACACCGCCAAAGCAAAAGTATCGCACAAGCCCCATCAGCCTAGGGAGTATTTGCAAGTAGCTGTGGCTGGAGAGTACGAATACTTGACGCAATTGCCCAACGCGGCTTGCAGTAGCATACGCCGTACATGAGAAGAAGAAAAAGAAAAGGTGCACCAAGAAAATGAGCCGGAATAGAGCCAAGAAGCTTGAGATACACTATGTTCATCTAATCAAACCTGATGCAGTGCTACAGAAAGATCTACAGTCCCAAAGTCTTGGAAAAGAACGGTGTTGAGAAAACATGCAGGATGAACTGAAGTTTGGTGAGGCGTGAGGTGCAAGTTCATGGTTGGCGCAGCGGCTGTGGCTGTACCCGAACCACGTTTCTTCGATGACCTCTAGGTACTCAGCCTGCTGTGCGCTAACTGCTGCAGCGCTGACGGACCCCGCTTGGAGGGGCAAGTGCCGGCCTCATTGGTGCGGCGAGCGCTGCCGAAGAGCCTCTCCGAAACTGGAGTGATCGCCTGTGAGATAGGGCCAGGGGGGCCGATTAGAGCTCCTGCTATTGGGTGGATTGGGCCTACGGGTGGAAATTTTGCAGGAGCTCCCAGCTTGCCCCGGAACGTCCGTCTCCTCGAAAGCTTCACTCTCCTTCGCATCGCACCTGTTACACCAGCCAGGTTACTCGTCGGTCTCCGCGTCGGCCTCCCACTCCTTTGCCCAAGACCCCAAGACGGCCTCTCCCGGGATCTCGCCCAGAGGACGGCTGTTGCCTCACCCGCCCGACGGCCCCTTTGCTTGATTCTCTTGGCTTCGTTTCCACGATTCACAACCCACGACCAACCGCTGTGCTGCTTCGAACTACAGCAGCCCTCAGAGACCAGTCGACCACGCGTCCTTTCCCGCTCGCTCGCGCGCTCGACTTCATAGCGTTCGATTCGGTCCGTCGCAGGTCCCTTCTACTACGCCAACGCCCGAATCCTCAGCCTTCTTCGTCACGAAGATGATGCGGACCGCCATCATCCGGCCAGCGGCCGCTCAACCACGATCCCTCTGTCGGTTATGCGTGACCCTATCACGCGCTGGGCAACAGACTCGATTCCTTCATACCGCCAAGCCAAACGCATCTGCGATCGTCTCCTCGCGATCTGCCAAGCTTCACGAGAATACCACATTGAGACGATTTGCTGGGGAAAGCCGCTTCACGAGCGCGGTATCTACATCGGGTTTGAGGAGCGATGGTCACGAGAGGCCTGTCGGCACAAGGGCTGTGTCCAAGGAGCTCCCTGACCTGAACAAGCTGGCTGCGATTGTTCAGCAGAGCAAGCAGCGCTTCATGTCGACGGACGGAATTCCTACTCCACAGCTCGTCATCGCAGCCTTGAAAACGTGCCAAGGCGCCGCAAATGCGATTCAACCATATCTATCCAAGTCGGAGATTCGTCCGGCCTCTGCCCTCACGGCGTCGACCGCGTCAAACCTGCTATCCCTGGACTCGAACTCGACTGCAGCTAACTCTGGTAGCACGTCGATCCCGTCAGTCTCCGTCAAGGATACAGTCGACACAATCTCCGAGTCAGCATACCAAATTATCGCACACCCCACCGTTTCCATTGGTCCCCAGGTCTTGGAGCTGTACGTAAACATCCAAGCTAGGCTTGGCAGGCCCGAGACACTACCCCAAGTTTTCGAATTGTATGCATCAAAGCCCAAACCCAAGGCAGTCGAGGGTTCAATCACCTACGTACAGCAGAACCCAAAGCGAGCAGACAAGGCCATCGAGGCAGCTGTCGCCGAAACAGCTCTGGGGGCCGCCATCGACGCCAAGAATCTGGACGCTGCAGTTGGCATCGTTGAGGCCTGCTATGCGACACAAGCATTCTACCGGCAGAAGCTTCTGCGGAAAGCGCTTCTGCCCGCCTCGGCCGTGGTTGCGGCCCCAATTGGGGTCTACGCTCTAGCCTCCAATCTCTCGGCATTCCAGAACACAATGGAGCCCGTGACAGCCACCAAATTCGCCTTTGTCGCTATCCTGGCTTATCTGGGCTTCACTGGCACAATCGGTGTGGTTGCGAGGACCACTGTCAACGATCACATGCGACGTGTTACTTGGGCTCCAGGTATCCCGTTGCACCAGCGCTGGATTCGCGAGGAGGAGCGCGCTGCCATGGATGACATTGCATGCGCGTGGGGTTACAAGGAGAAATGGAGGCACGGTGAAGAGGGTGGCATCGAGTGGGACTCTCTAAGAGAGTATCTTGGTCTGAAGGGTATGATGCTCGACAGAGTTGAGCTGATGGAGGGAATGAGTTGAGTTGAGAATGTGTTGAGGGTTCGTTCATGAGACGTGCGGGGTGGCTTTTCGCACCGACGGCGGCCTCGGGCGCCATTGGACGGAGTCAGTTAGTGGACCAGGGAAGCTCGACTTGTCGTCGAGCTCTGAGAACCATGGGCGGTTTTCTGAGCGTCGAGTCTGAACGTCGTTGCTAAGCCCCCCCTAGTCCGGAGAATAATGCGACCTCCGACCAATCCAAATCCACAATCGGCCGTCACCAGGGCCCACCTACAGATCGGCAATCTACGTCTTATCCCGCGCATCTTGCCAAGAGACTGCCCAGACATCGCCCAGACAGCATCGCCATCCACATGCGGATCACCGCAAGCCCAGGTCGACAACGCTGTCACTGTCATCTTGTTTCAAGCGCTATTCCTAGCCTTCCTCCGCACTCGACTCAGCATCAGTGCATCATTGGTGACAAGATGAGTTTGACGATGGATCCACCGGTTGGTGCAGGTGGTCGTCGACTGAAAAATGGAGGCGGGTCTAAAGATGACGGCGCAAAGTTGAGTTGCAGTAGCGTCTGGCAGCTCGTGAGCGTTGTTCTTGTGCCCATGTCAACTCTGAGCCAATCTTGCAATCGCAATCTACTTGACAAGCCTCTCTGGAGCTTTGTCTTTCTATCCCCACCCGTCCGTCCCCAAGCCTCTGTAGGAGCATACACCGGGGTGGCCCTTCGGTAGTTGTAGGACCACGACGACCCCTGCCCGCCATCAGATTGTGAAAGCACCCCCCTGCCGCACACACGCAAGCCTGGGCAAGTCCGCCCCATGCTAGAATAACCCTGCGGATCGGTGACTTTACAAAACGAGTCCTTCCTACTTGGTATAAAGAAGCAGAGCCTCTTGCATTACCACCTGTCAAAGTGTCAGTACCATCAGCCTTCTGTCATCCGGAACCACCAGACGACATCGAAAGAAGACATTCATATACAACTTGAACATCAGTGTCTACAGCAACACACAGCATAGTTGGACTACGCTCAACCTGAACAACAACGACACAACTTGCCGCCAGACCGTTGCCCAAGATGGTTGCCAACGAAGAAGACTTTACGCCTTATGACCCTATTCGATGCGCACACTACGCCCGTTTTGCTTCACATCTTGACAGATGGCAATTCGATCTCCTTTACTGGCTCCTCTTCGTCTTCAACTTGTTCATCCTGTTTCTTGCAGCATGGGGATACACTCGGTAAGTTCTCCGCAACGCCGTTGTAATCACGGTCTATTCTCAAACAGTCTCACTGACCAACTGTTCAGGACATTAGACGCCGTTGCGGACCTGCCACCGACAGACTCAAAACGAAAACAGGCAATTAGACGCTGTATCTGGTTCAGTTTGGGATGCGTGTGTGTCTCTTTGGTAACGGTCATCATGGAGGTTTTCACTTTGATGGCCTTGCAGTTTTGCGACGGAGAAGATCTCATGTCACTTTACTGGTCGACTTTCACCATGATCCAGGTCGGATCTCTCATTGCCGTGTGCGGAGTCATTCTGGCTCTGGTGCACTCTTTGAGACAACGCAGAAACCCGTATGTCATCTCTCTAGCTACCCCCTACACCGTTCATTTACTAACGACTTACAGACCTTGGGCTCTGGCTCTCGGCACACCGGTTCTCGTCATCGCAGGCCTGTTCCACTACCTTCACGGCTGCATCACTAGGAGGGTTAAGAGGGCCGCCAATGCTAGGAAGAGGAAGATGAGCGACGCCAACACCTTGCCAATGAGCCAAGTGTAAGTGCAATCTCAAAAATTTTCACCTGGCAGGCATCGTGGCTGCCCGATGATACCTGCCAAGGTAAAAAAACGATCCGTGCTAACACGCCTTCCAGAAACACCATTCAAGCTGAAGCCTCTGATGAGGACGAGGGTATTCAGGGAGCCGAGATTATCGGGCTCACAATGGACGGCGGCCCAATCATCCACTTCAAGGACGCCGTGCCATACAGCATGCCCGACTCGAGCGAGATCATCGGGCGCTGCTCCAACGACAAGCCGATTGTTGTCTGCCGGCGCGATGGCTTCCAGCTAATCTACAACGGCACGGACTCGAGAGCGCCATCCCCTAATCCGGCTACCAAGCCTGGTGCCAGTGGTTGAGGCGGCGACGACGGGTCCGTTACATCCCGCGGCGGCAGGCCCCACCCTTGCATCGGTGCGGCGAAGTCAAAGGCAAAAAAGGCTACAGTCTAGATCCCGCCAGATCGACCAGCATATGGCGACCCCCACGTCATAACACCAGGCACGAACGAGCAGAGTCCCTGCAATTGGGACCGCCAGAACGCCTCTACTACGGCACGCTGCACTTTCAGCTACGCACACACTGGAGAACTATGACTTTACAGACTACGAGACGCCCGTATCCGCCCGGAGCGGCATAGCCCTCATTCCCCACCCGCTGTGTGCAGCCACCTCTACCTGTCCCTTTTGGGTTTATGGGATTCTCCCTTTCTCGCCGCCTTGGCAGGAACATCCCTGTCGTTTTACTTTTCTGAGCGGGCGGCCCTACGAATACAGAACCACCAGCAACGCAGAAGCGCCAGCCTCTACCACCGGCTACTAAGGCGGCTGGGCAGCGAACCTAGCTACTACCGTACGGGCCGCCCAGCCTCTTAGTCCGGACACGTCCTCCCGCACTAGCTGGCAAAGCCACTACCACCTGACTACCGGGCGGGCGCCGGAATGACGGTCTCCAGAAGACGGACTCTTGGTGGCAACAGCAAGCGGAGCACCAAGCCGATCATTGACGGCTGCGAAGGGGACCTCGTCTCCTTGCGGATTCCGGCCGAGGCGGGATGACGATGTCCGTCTTTCCCATCACCCCGACCGGTTCCACCTTTCTTCACTTTTTTTTCCTTTTCCACGCCTGTCCTCTTTTTTGGCTTTTCTTGGCGGATACTCTCTTCTGTATGTCTTTTTCGCCGCCTTTCTTGGCACCCCTTTTCTCCTCTCATTCTTGTGTATGTTTTGTTATGCTCCTGAATCCACATTGCGGGCTTGGCGTTTTGGGAGATGCACTGGCGGGCTATGGACGGGAGTCAGAGTGTGAGTGGAGAGGGAAAAAGACTGGAAAGAAAGGGAAAAGACGGGAGGGAATGGCCCTTCGGAGACGGTTAGAGGAGGGGTGTGCACGCATGTGTCGAAGTGTGCTGTGCGCACCATTATCCGTGCTCTTGTAATGATCCCTGTGGCACGGGCGAGTGGGTTGAAATTG